>NC_143557.1:36280000-36437250 GCF_054136105.1 Typopeltis vanoorti
TCCAGGTGTCTTTTGACAGCCTCCTCATTAGTGAAGGTTTTCCCGTTAAGAGAATTCTGCAACGATCGGAAGGTGCCAGGTCTGGTGAATACAGAGGATGCGGCAAAACATCCCAGCCAAGATGTAACAATTTACTCCGGGTTATTAACAATGTGTGGGGTCTGGAGTTGTCGTGGTGAAAGACAACTTTCACCTTTCCAATTTGCCAATTCAGGATGATTTTTGCTAACTGCATGGGTCAGTCACATTAACTGTAGGCAATAGACAGTTGAATCAATTGTTCTGCCTGATGGTAACACCTCATAGTGGACAACACCTTTATAATCCCACCACACAGAGAGCATGATCTTCTTTGAGTGCAATCCGCTTTCGAGGTTGTTTGTGGCGTTCACTCTTGTGCCCCCGTGATCTTTTACATACCACATTATCGTACACGACCCATTTTTCATCTCTTGTAATCATCCGCTTCAAAAATGGGTCGTTTTCTTGGCGACGTCGCAGCGGATCACAGATGGATATGCGAGCAGTCGTATTGGCCTTAGTCAATTCATGTGGCACCCAAACATTGAGTTTTGAAACATATCCCAGCTTGTGCAAATGATTTTCAATGCTTGTATGGGATATGTTCAGTACTACAGCAATCTTCTGCACTGTTTGTGATGGATTTTTGTCGACGATATCCTTCACAACACTCGAATCAACCTCGGTCGAGCAACCGGCACGAGGCGCATCACTGACGTCGAAATCTCCAGAATGGAATTTGGCAAACCACTTTTGGCATATGCATTCTGTTAAGGCACCATCCCCATATACACTGCATATTTGTTTATGGGCCTCCGCAGCTCATTTGCTTTTTTGAAATAAAAAAGCAAAATATGCTGGTAATGTATGTTATTTCCTTCCATTTCTAAAAATATGTCACACACACAACTGAAGTAGGCCAAACGAAAATTCACTGAAAGGTTATGCAAAATGTCGCCTTTCAACTGCACAATAGCGTTGCGTGGTAGCACAACAATATCGCCAGGCGAAGGGCGAAAACTTGTACTAACGCAAAAACTGAACTAACTTATTTGCCAACCCAATAACAATCCACCTTGATTTTGGTCTTCCATTAAATTGAGATATGCATGTGTTTTCAGAAAATGCAAAATGAGGGAGAAGTATGAGGAGCAGAGGAGATGTACAGAATAATATGAACAGGTTGTGTAAGTGGGAAACTAAGTGGAGTTCTCAGTTCAATGATTCAAAGTGTAGAGTTTTAAAATTTGGAAACCAGAGATGATATGCAGAATATACAATTGGTGAGGATGTCTTACAAGAGATGAAGGATATAAAGGATCTGAGGGTGATGGTAAACAAGAATCTACACTAAAGGGGGACACAATACTAAACTGTGAGGACATCACAATGGATTATGACAATGATATAGTGAGCACTAACATGGTAAGTGAGGAGGAGGCATTATAAGGCATTAATCACACTGCTCCCTATGTTTCAAAGAGGATATATTGGAAAGTATCCAGAGGCAATCGAGTCAAGTGGTTTCTGGTTTGTGGAATGTTGCATATGACAAAAAAAAAAAAAAATCAAAGGAATGAACTTTGCAAAGTCTCACAGATAGGAAAAAGGACATACAAGGAATAATACAAATAATTTGGTAAGCAATTGCTATCAGATTAATACAGAAAATATTTTTCAAAGAATGGAGGATGATAAGGAAATAAGTATCCATTCCTGGAAACTGTATAATGAGGATATGGACAGTAGGGAGGGGGATCTGGATTTTTGTGTAGAGTGACTGGCAAGTGAAATACATTATCTGAGAGTGTAATGAATGCAGAAACTGTGAAAGAGTTTAATTCACAGTTTTATGAGCTATGATAATAATAACAATGATGATAATTCATCTCAGTTTTTTCCTGCCATCAAATACCTTCCTCTCCCATTCTGTTTACTTGTCCTTGTCCATGTGCTGCTTTAGCTTAGCTCTGTTCATACATTTTCTTGATTGCTAACAATGACAAATTTGTTTCTAGTATTTTCAGTTTTCATATGATTCTGCACTGATGTCTGTTCACTCTCTCATTTTTCTTCAGAACTATCATATTTGTGGTGGTCTAAAGTACTTAATCAACTGCTGTTTTATTTCTAATCCAACTTTCCAATTCATAAGTTAAAAATCGTTCAAACATTATCTTAAATATTATTAATTTAGCTTTTTGGCTAATTTTTTTCTCTCTCTCTCTTATTCCATATGAAATTATTCAGCCGCCTTTCTGCCATATGAGCTCTGCTTCCATATTTAATTTTCCATCTTTACTAAAATTTGTGCATAACCAAGAAATATTTTACTTGCTACATAGGTTTTTACTGAAAGTGAAACTGATGTGTTCCAAATTCACAACTTTTGTCTTTTCATAGCTGAGTTTCATGCTAAATTTTTATACCAGTTATTCAGTTAGTTAAATAGTCTGTCTTATGGCATGCATGAATTTAGAAGTATAACAATCTCTATATAAATTAAGAGCCGAGTTGAATATCAGCTTTAATGCCACTTCTTTCATAATGTGATTCACACAGATGATGAATAAGAGTGGAAGTAGCATGTACCCTTGTTTCATACCTTATTTTTTTTTTTTTTAATCAAATCACCTTCCTGTACCTCTTTCAATTCTAATTACTGACTTATAACTCAAATGGAGTATATATATATATATATATATATATATATATATATATATATACTATTCAGAGCAGTTTGATTTCACTATTTTCAACTCCATAGATCCAGTAAGGCTTCAGCTGGAACTTTTCAGTTTTTTTTTTTTTTTTTTTTTTAGCGAGTGACTTTATTATAGTGATATTTGTTATAATATCCTTATTTAACTTATCCAATTATAGCATCCTGAATCTTTTTTCTCCCATTACCTTGTCATATGATTATTATTATTCAGGCCTCCATGGAGTCAAAAGACTCATTGTGGGAGGTCCTTCCTTAGGAAACGCAAAGTCTATCACACCGCTCCTTAAACTCATTGACCATTCTTGCTCTCACCATTCTATCAGGAAATGCATTCCACGGTTCAACCACCCTCCATGCAAAGAAACCACTCCTCACCCTCTTGCTCACAGTTTCCTTTCGTAACTTCCAGGGATGGCCTCTTGTCATCGCTCCTTCCCACTGTTCCACCAAGCAAAAGAACTCCCCAGTGTCAACCCTGTAACCACCTCTCAACAGTTTAAAAGTTTCAATCATATCACTTCTCCTTCTTTTATCTACCAAACTCTGCAGTCCACATTCCCTCAGCCAATCCTCATAACTAACATTGTACAGTCCTGAAACCATCTTTGTTATCTGCCTCTATACTCTTTCCACAGTTAATTTACCCATGGTTTTCCCCAAATTTGCAAAAGTTAAATACAGATGTTGTAATATTCCCATTAATTCTCTTTATTGGTCTTAAAGTAATGATCTGATCCTGACAAGACTCCAATGGTCTTCGTGAAGTTTCTCTTCCACAATTTTTTTTTTTAGCTTTTTCTCAAACATAATTGCATATGTCTTGTTAAGTAGTTCCAACAGGAACTGAACATTATCAAAAGAATTATGTAGCAGCATGTTATTATGTAGCTTCTTTCAATCCAAAGAAGATCTAGCATAACATATCTTAGGTATGTACAAGCACATAAGCACTTGTGTAGTACAAGTGAATAACAAGACACTGCTGCACCAAAGGTTGATTCTTGTAGTGAAGATAGAAATCTATAAAGATTTTTTTCTTCACCACTTATATGGAATTTTTCAGTTGAAGGTGAGTTAGCCGATCTCATACAGAGGTAGCAGAGTTTTTCCCTTGAAACTCAGGATTTTTATCCTGTATACAGACAATCACCGAGAGTATATGCAAAATTTATGTACATAAAATACTGCTAGTGGGCAATAGATAGTATTGCATGTAGATGGAAGATTAAGTAATGTGGACAGTGGATTGTACTGAATGAAGTGCCCTCCTGCGATGAGTCCTTGGACTCTTTGGAGTTGTCATGTAATAATAATAATATTCCTAAGAACTCTAACTCTATATGTAGATCAAGTACAAATTCCCTATACTACTGGAATCTCAGAATCAATTTCAAGAATAATATATATATATATATATATATATATATATATAACATTTGGCTATCTTCTTTAAAAAAGACTACAAATAGCTACCATCTCATGATACCTAACCCTGATAGTGCATATTATTGTCTGCTTTAGTGTAAGGTTCAATGGTCGATTTTCTTGAACTGTGGGATTAAAAACCATTCAGGGAAGAAAAAACTCTACTTGTCCATGCCAGTGATTGAAAAACTTAGAAAAAGTTCCTCTAGCTGGCAACCAGAATCAAACTCATAACAGTCTTTCTTTGGGCAGCCTAGTGCTATGAATGCAAACACCATTTCCACAATGCTAATTAGGCCTTGGCTACTGAAATCTCAAAACCAATTTCAAGAATCCTGAAAAAAAAAAAAAAAAAAAAAAAAAAATATATATATATATATATATATATATATATATATATATATATATATATAACCATCAGGCTACCAATTCATTTTCTTTGTAGGATAAACCTTCTCCACTATCTATATGTGCCAGTTGTTGCAAAACATTTGTAGCCATGGTACTGGAGAAGTTGGTCAAAAGCAAATACAGGAACGGACAGACAGA
Organism: Typopeltis vanoorti; assembly: GCF_054136105.1. Classification (NCBI taxonomy): domain Eukaryota; kingdom Metazoa; phylum Arthropoda; class Arachnida; order Uropygi; family Thelyphonidae; genus Typopeltis; species Typopeltis vanoorti. The sequence continues at coordinate 36,284,721 of NC_143557.1, forward strand.
AATGGGAGGGGGTAAACATGGTTTTGTGAAGGGTATGTCACGCCTCAGTAACTTGTTTACATGTTATAATACAGTGAGAGCCGAGTCGGATAAAATGTAATGAGTTTACAGTGATACTGCTGGATTTTGCAAAAGCTTTTGAAAGGATATCACATGGAATTTTAATCAGTAAATTCTAATCAGCACATTGGGATGGATCTAAAGTTGGTGAAATGGATAAGAGGGTGATTGATGGAGAGATATCAGAGAGTAGTTTATTCAGGAGTAGAGTTCAGTAGAAGACCTCTGACTAATAATGTGCCACAGGGCTCTTTTCTTGGGTCACTACTATTTAATTTGATTTGTTCATTAATGATAAAGCAAAGGATTTGAGAGGAACTATTCAGCTATCTGCTGATGATGCAAAATTGGGTAGAGCAATAGTAAATACAGATGATGTTAAAATTTTGCAGGATGATTTGGATTGACTGGCAGTCTAGGCAAAGGAGAATGGATGTCAATTTAATGTGGAAAGTGTAAGGTCATGTATTTTGGGATGAAAAGATTACCAGATGTGTACCAGATTGATGGAACTGTACTCTAGGAAATCAATGAAGCCAGGGATTTAGGGATGTAAGTGGATAGGGAGTTAAAATTTAGAAAGCATATTGCAAAACGTGGCTAAAGCAGCTCATTGGATTACTTGATTACTGAAGAATACCCTGATAGCAGAGACAAGCAGGTTAATATTAATATTATCACATGACACCTCCAGGGAGTCCATGGACTCGCTGAGGGAGGGCACTTGCTTTACAACTCTCTGTCTCCATCTACAACGCATCTCCACCAATGCCATCTATCACCGACCACCACTAGTATTTTCACAGATAATCACAAACATCCATGCATGTGCTTTTAAAACAGCATGTGATTTTCATACATGTCAGCTAAAAATTTAAGAGTTGCATTTATGTGCTCAAAGGCCTTCATGTGGCTTGCAAGCTACATGTTGCAAACTCTTGGACTACAGCAATATCAGGACTTTGGAATGCTGATTATGAGAGAGGCTGAGAAAATGTAAATTGCAAGGTTTAGTGGATAGGCAGAAAAAAAAGTGATATGATCAGGACATTTAAGATGGCAGTAGCAAGTGGAATGTGTTTAGCATGTGTTGTGAATGCAAGGAGAGTGAATGAGTTTAAGGTTCAATATGATTCATGTGTTGCTGTTTGAGTGAGTCCATCCACAATGAGTCTGTGGATCCTATCAAGTTGTTGTTTCAGATTTACAGCTGAAGCAACTAAGGCTATGAGGCCAGTGTATTATGTCTGTAAATTTGTGTGTGTGTGTGTGTTTCTTCAGGCTGGTTTGTCTGATTTGTGGGGGACCCCATCGAGCTTTGTTTTATTAATAACAAATAAACAAAATAAATCTCCATTGAGGCATGTTATTAATATTACTGTGGTCAAGGAATTATATAAAATGCTTATATAATTCCTTGTGCAGGAGATCTCATTCTCAAACAGCAACATAATCAATCATATTGAACCTTAAACTTGTTTACACTCCTAATATGTGTGCCACAATTTGCAAGGCATTCCACTCCTTATCATTCTTCATGCAAAAATTCTACTCTTCATTCCATTATTCAGTGCAACCTTATACAACTTTTATGGATGGCTCCTTATTCTCTCTCTCTCTCTCTTCACTCACCATCTGTTGACTTCACTGATTTTTTAAATAATAACAATAATGAGGATGTACTTACTATCTTAACATCATTATTAAGCAAACCAGGAAGTATGTAAATGTAACCAAAAGAAAAGCTATGGGCATATTGTAATATAAACTTGATCCTTTAGGCTTAAATACAGCTGAATCATAGGAACCAATGAACATCAGTGTTAATTCCATCCATCCCTATTTAAAAAAAAAAAAAAAAAGAAAAAAAAAAGCAATCAGATGTAAAAAAATATTTACAATCATAAATATGATTATTCTAAGGTTTGCATAATTAAAGTTCACCTATTCTATTGATTCTTCTTTAGTGAGACCATGGAAGAATCAATGGAAATAAACTCCATTATGTGCAGACATTATGACAGATTGCTGGGAAAAAAAAGAAGGAAAAACGTATACAACTCTCATTCAATTTTTCTTTTAAAATGTTAAAACTTAATAGCCTGTCCAGCAGCTAAACTTAGTGTTATATAAAATTTCTGTAAATCTATTTAATACTATGACAGGATGATGAATGTTATCTATGGTACATATATTTTTTCTCAGTGTGATGAAAAGTATGACTTTCCATGAGGAAACCAGGTTATAATTTGTCTTTATAAGAAGGCTTTAATGCTGCAGACCCTAGTCAAATAAATTCCTTGTGTTTGACTCCATGGAGTAGATCCAGATTTACGGAATATTCTCCATGAGGGTTCTCCAGACCTTGAAGGCCTGTAGGTTAAAAAGACTAAATGATAGGCCAAAAATGGATATTACAAAAACATATGCTATTAAACTTGCCAAGAGGTTATGTTCTTGTTTAATCTTTTATCCAAGTGTTAACAAAGTGCATGTGAAGTATCTTCACTACTAGGCTACTTGTATATGAGGGGGGGTCATCTCAATTGCCTTAGCATCCCATAATGCAAAGTACACTTCCTTTTGGATATGCATAAGCTGTGCATTATAAGAGAGGTCACTATGCAGACCAGTTTCGGCCTTTATTGAGGTCTCATCAATGGAAGCCAGACCCAGAAGAGATATCAAGGTTGAATTAATGCAGAAGTCATATATTTCCCATACATAAGTAATAAAAGATGTACCACCTTAAAAGCTGAAACTAATCTAATCAGTGGCTCTCCGATAATGCATAGCATTATGCATATCCAAAAGGAAGTGTGGTATGGGAAATCAATTATGGGATACTAAGGCAGTTGATGTGATTAATCAGCCTCTGTATGCAGTAGTAGCATAGTTGTGTGTATGCTTTGTGTGTATGCTTTGTTTGCTTATACTGGATAAAGGATTAAACAAGAATATAACTTCTTGGCAAGTTTAATTTAATTTGTAACCAAGTGAAAAAAATTATAAGTTATTAACAGAGTTTTATGCAACTGATTGACATACAGAACTTTTTTCTCACCAATATTGTTGTAGGAAAGGAGATTACTCATTTTCTAGGGAAATATGATAGCTATTAGGTGAATAATAGTTAGTATTACATATGACATTCCCAAGATGAGGTTTTGACTCCATGGAAATACCCAGAAAAATAATATTATCAGGACCTACAGCACTAGCACAGGAGAGCGAGTACTTTTCACTTCTTCCTTAATGAAAGGCTGATTTCAGGATTCTAATCCATCTGAAGAGAAATTAGGCCATTGTTTCTATTGTTTTTCTTTAAATGTCAAAGTATGTTCCACAAATATATTTTATTAATATATATATATATATATATGTTATAATATATTACTATCAGGCTCTACAGCACCAGCACAGAAGAGTAAGAGTGTGCTTTTCACTTCTTCCTTAACAAAAAGCTGATTTCATGGTTCTAATCCGTTTGAAGAGAAATTAAGCCATTGTTTCTCTTGTTATTCTTTGAATGTAAAAAATTCAGGATGATATGTTTGAGGATTGACAAAAAAAGATACTGCATCTGGTGTATGGATGAAATACAGAAATACATTGGCTGTATGAGTAATAATAGAGGAGGTAAACTGGATCATAGATTTTTTTTTTGGTTCTGACATCTAATGTAATGTGCTTTGGCCTAAGCTTATTTAAAAACTATTTCTTATTCTATACTGTAGGGTATCTACAAAATATATACCCATACTCTGTCTTGATTTTTTATTTTTATTTTTGCTTGGCATTTGGAGTTCCATCATGGTGTGGATGGGATAGAATGGAAACTGAGATGAAGTCTACAAATGCAGTCATTGCTGCCTGGACAATACATGCATCACTACTTCACTGATAGGATGAGCAACTGAGGATTAAATCTGTGAAAAGATATAACAGTCAGCCTAGTTAATGTTCAACCGGCATCTTCAAAGAGAGCATGTTTTTTTTTTTTTATGTGTCTGTATGTGTGATGATATACTGGAAAGGAACTGCTTTATTATTGACTGCTTTATTATATGTTCTGTTCAACTTCCCACATACAAAAAGTGTAAGATGGTAGGATAGGAGATGTAAAACCTATTGCAGAATACACAGTCAGGTAAATGAAGGACGGTATTCTTTCTATTATCTGGAAGGGGAGGGAGAGGGGCAATCATTACCATCAACCTTATGCTCAACAACATGGTCTCTCCTAATGATGCTTGCATTACCCGATAGAGTAGAGTGGCCATTAAATTCACTGATAAGAAGAGGGGAGTAGTTGCAGCATAAAATAAGCAAGGTCAGTAGGAGTTAACTGAGAATCAGATGTTAAGTATATGCAACATAGTATAATAAGGAATCTCACTGAGAAGTGAGTGGTTACAGTCTCATGAGAAGTGTTATGTTGAACATACTAGAATGGGGTCTGGTTGCTGACAAGGGTGGTGATTCCTCCATGAGATGATTCATCCTCAGTTTTGAATAATAGTTAAATGTTGACATGTCCTTATGAATAATAGTTAAATGTTGCAAGTGGGTCCTTACTGGGTTTCTGATATGTCTCTCATATCATCGATATTTGAAAGAATCCTTAACAGGAGTTGAGAATTCATGAGTTATTCCAGGAGTTGTTTCAGGAGATGAAAGATGCTATTAATGCACTCCAAAGAGACTAAAAAAAAAAAAAACAGACCAGATAGTGTGGTGCTAAGTTGCCTTCTGCATTTTAATACAAGATACTGCAGTCTGTCTTGATCTGTTTTTCATCTTCTGCCTTTGACATGCTCGAGTAGGCTGGATGTTCTCCCATGCATTTTAAGTGTCTTGAATAGGTTTTATTGTTAGACTCTCTACTGACACATCAGGCATGAATTTCCCAGTATCTTTTAAGTAGTACAACACAAAGGACAAACTTTATTTGCCTATTTTTCTATAAAGAACAAATGAATATTTATTATACTTCATCATCATAAGTTATTAACAATAAAAATATTAATCTGATATCTGACATTCAAGTTTAAACTAATGTTACTATCTGTCTGTCTGTGTTCACTGGGCATCTACAGACGCCGTATGGTCACTCCGATGCTCGATGATGTTCCACACTAGGCCTCGCCATGTAGTCCTGTTGTTTGCCCTTCTGGCAGCCTCAACTCTCTGAAGATCAGTCACTTCACACAAGCCGTCCGTCCATCCATCTCATTGATGGTCTACCTCTGCCTCTTTTTCCAGGAACTTTACCTTCTATTACTGTTCGGAGAAGTCCTCCTTCCATCCTTTCTATGTGTCCAAAATACTTTAATTTTCTTCTGTCAATATCCTTAAGGAGCCTTAAAGTTCTACTAATCTTTTCTAACACCCATTCATTTGTACGCCTTTCAGTGTATGATATCCTCAACAGCCTTCTGTAACACCACATCTCAAAAGCAGATATCCGTTTCTTATCTGACTTCTTTAGGTTCCAAGTCTCACATCCATAAGTTGCTGTTGGAAAAACAACTGCATCCAAAATCCTCAACTTTGTTCCCATGGAGATAGATCCATCCTTCCAGATTTTAGACAGATCTCTGACTGTTGTTTTAGCCATTCCTAACCTTTTTCTGACATCTTCTGAACAGCAATTCTTCACATTAATAATGGATCCCAGGCACTCAAACTTGCTGACTTTCTCAATTCTTTCTCCATTAAGATACATTTGTTTCTCAAGAGCTTCTCTGTTTGTTTTTCCTTTGAGAACCATGATCTTTGTCTTGCTAGAATTGAGCTGAAGTCCTCTGTTATTACTGATCTTGTTACTATCAAACACCCTAATTGTGAAACACTGCTAAAAGACTGTTAATGAAACAATGTGCAGATGCAAAAGATAACTGTCTAGCTAGATTGCACTGACATCTTCAAACCTTAGTGGTATAATAAAGATGAACAGTCATATGTCTCAATATTATCATTTAACTTACAAATGTCCATCAAAGAGTCTACAAATTTTTTAAAACTTAAATGTTTGGAAGACATAAGAAATAAGAAAAGTCTCACTGACTACATCATTGTTGATAGTGATATCTTCATGCTAGTTCAAGATAGCAGAGAGTACAGAGGATTTGAAATTGGAAATGACCATTACCAATACCAGGTATGAGAGGTACAGGTATGACAGTGATCAGATGAGGTGGAGAGCAAGAATTATGAATGATATGTTAGCAGAAATGAAGAGAAAGGAGTGCAGTTTGTTAATATGTGGAATAAGTTTGAAGGAAGAAATTCAGCTGTATAAGAATGATGGACTGCATTTCAATAGTTTTGGTGGGAGTCATTTGGAGAGACTGCTGCTGGAAGGGAGAGTAATGAATCTGAGTAAATAAGAAACAATGTGAACAGAGCAGGAGAGTAAGGAAAGAGATATTGAAGTGGTGCTTATGAATGAAGAAGTGATTAATTAGTGCAGAGAATGACAGAACAAGTGTGCAAAACAAAAAGGAAATTGGGAGACTCAGGGCAGACAGGGGAACATACCATGAGAAAGGGAGATGCTCCAAGAGGATGTGAATGCATGTGCAGATGAAAAGGAAAGGAGATGACTTGGGATATAGGATAAACAGTTGGATTTGAAGAAATTTCTGGGATGAGTAAGGAGAAAAAGAAATGGGTCAAGGAAAGTATGGAGAAGTCACATCCAATAAGTTGTATCAGAACTTGTTATAGATCCAGGTGTGAGCTGTTATAGTACACCCACACTTTGTAGAGCTCTGTTTGGCTTTCTGGAATAGTTGATTCATGCTGAAGGGGAGAAAGAAATGAAGGATGTATGAATTGGTTGCCCAACATGCAAAATCACGCGCTTTCTTGTCTGTCGCTGTACTAGTAGTAGCTTGATTTTTGTTGTCGCTTTTTTTTACATTTTTATTATTATTAATTTGTATGATGGATCCAGTACAGTCAACTAGTTCTGTTGTTAAACCTTTCAGTAGCTCTTGCAAAAGAATATTGAATGAGGTGCTGACATTCTGCGAAAAAGAATCGTTAGAAGGCAGTCTCCTTATTCCCCTTTCTCAAGTCATAAAACATGCAAGTGCAATTGCGAGCGTAAAGGAGTCGACTGTTAAAAGAATTCGTAGGGAATCAAAAGATGAAGGTAAGCCAAAATTTAAATCTCCTAAAAAAAAAAAGCGCGAGAGAAAGAAAACCATCGAAAACATAGCTTTGAATGATTTTGATGTAGAACGTTATAAGAAGAACTATTCACGAATTTTACGTGGTCGAGAAAAGAGTGCCAACTGTTCCGAAATTGATTCCTGTGATTAAAGAAAAAATTAATTTTCCTTGATAAAGAGAAACTTTAAGGAAAATACTTCATGAAATTGGATTTTGTTTCAAAAAGTCCCAGAATAAAAGGAAACTTATCATGGAGCGAAGTGACATTGTTTTATCTAGAACACAGTATTTGAGAGCAATATGACATTTCAGGGAGGAGAAAAGACCGATTGTGTATCTAGATGAAACTTGGATTGATAGTAATTTAACTTATGGAAAATGTTGGCAATCTAACGAAGAATGTGGAGTGCTACAAACCGGAAATGCCTCGCGGCGCATAATAATTTTGTGTGCGGGTGGAGAAATGGGTTTTTTACTGAATTTAAACTTACTATACAAAGCCAATTCAACTACTAGAGATTACCATGGACAAATGAATTCTACGATCTTCGAAAAGTGGGCAGAAGAAAAACTGATTCCAAACCTTCCTAAAAACACTGTTGTTATAATTGATAATGCTTCATATCACTCCATTCAATTAAACAAAGTTCCAAATTGGTCTAATAAGAAGCAAGTTCTTATGGATTTCTAGCTTTGAGGATACCACCATATCATTGTGATATTAATGCTATTGAGTATGTTTGGACAGAAGTGAAAAATTTCATTCGTCATCGCAATGTAACTGGGGATATTGATATGTCGAAACTTTTTAAGCTTTCAGAATAGGTGATTGAAAGTAGTAGTTCAAAACTGGGGAGAATATTGCTCTCATGTCACCTCAATGGAAAATATGTATTGGGACAGGGACAGAATTATCAAAGAATTATGTGAACCTTTGGTGATCAATTTAAGTGAAAGTAATGGCGATTCGAACATCAATTCAGATGACTATGAAGATTAAAAGGATTTGATAATGGTATTTTTTTCCAACCTTTTTTTTTTGCATGGGTTTATTAATAGAGTCACAACAAGTCATAAATAATTAATCGGTTTAGGACATTAAAGTGTCTCAGTTCTCTCAACTGTAAGTTTAGAATATCTAAGTTAATTTCAAAAAATTTCTGTTTTTCTGTATAATAAATTTCGTTAAATTTTTATTTTATGCTATACCTTTTTTTTAATTTGTTAATACTCTACATACATTTTTCCAACTGTTATACAAGCAAAATAGTTACCACTTTAAAAACTACACTGTTTGTAAAAAAAAAGCAAAATTTTCCTACCTGTAATAACAAACAAACTCATCTTAGAAGACAGATTGATTACCCTATTATCGGAATGGATTCTCCTTTTTGTGACATGCGCAGAAGTGTCGAAGGGTCTCAAATCTGTGGGCATACTATATGTTTGTATACGAATGTTGGAATTACCAGAAACAAGGGAAATGAAATGGTTGCATTGAGTGAGTTAATTCACCAAAACATTGTTGGAATAAGTGAAACATGATGAGAATGACATTCTGATAGGAATAGAGATAGAAATGTATGATGTATTTCATTAAGATAAAGATTTCTTTATCTTAATGAAATGTATTTTGGTAGAGATTCAAGGGGGGGGGGGGATAGTGGTAGTATTCTGAGACAGTATGGTGTGAGATAGAGGTGAATGGAATGAAATACTTCATTGAATGTTGCTATAGACTGGTAAAGTGGAGGGTAGTGATCAGGAAATGTATATGCAAATTAGCCAACCAAATGGGCAAAGGGTGATTTTAATTACTGCAATACAGATTGGGACGAAGAGATAGCAAATGGAAGCAATGAAAATGAGTTTTGTGAAGTTTTGAGGGACAACTACTTCATGCAGTATGCAACAGAGGGTACATGAGGATTGAGGGTCTTGGATTTGATCATTTCATCAGAGGATGTTATTATAACCGAGGTGTCAAATCTCCCTCCAGCTGGTGAGAGTGACCATGAAGTGATTACCTCGGTAGTTGCCAACCAAGTGAGGCCGTCCATGAGGAAATGGTATATGTGGAACTACAAGGTTGGTGATTATGAGAAGCTCAGGAGACAGCTTGCAATTTTAGCATAGACTCAGGAGTTGGGTGGAAAGGAGATCAATGTTGCTTGGGTGATATTCAAGAACTGTCTAATAGAAACAATGTCTAAATGTATTTCAAAAGCCAGATGGTTAAATAAGGTAGGTGTGAAATGGATAAATGAAGAGATTAATTATTCAATACAGAGAAAGATGGAATTATGGAGGCACATAAGAATGGTAATAATCAATTCCATAAGGAGTACAAAGAACAGGAAAGAAGAGTTAATTGGTTCGTAAGGGTAGCAAAAGTTCATTATGAGAAGCAGTCAGCTAAGGAAGCAAGAAAAAAAAAATCCTAGGAAGTTCTTTCGATATGCAGCCAGCAAAAAAAATAAATAAAAGGAAATGATTATGGTGAGATAGCAAATCATTGTCACTTTGGCATAAATGTAATACAGCTTGTCTTAATATATATATGACTACACTTTAGATGATGACCTTAATATGAAGGTTAAAAGATGGATATTAAAGTAATTATTCCTAACATGGTTGCAGTCTTCATAATTTTACTGAAATGAATGCTGCAGATATAGTTAAGATATGTAAAGAGCAGTTCATAAAGGTCCTTCATCCTTATGAATGTAACATCAGAGAGAGAGAGAGAGAGACTGTGAGCGAGGAAGGGGTATATGAGGAATTAAGCAAAATTAATATTAATAAGTTTTCAATCGGAAAGTTTTGAAACAAATCAAAGTTGAACAGCAAATCAGATTAACTGTAGACTCAAATACATAAACATTATTCAAGAAAAACTGAAAGAGTTTGAAAACAAGAACCAAATCGTCAAGATTCAGTGGAAAACCCTAAAGAAAACTTTGACTGATTCAGCCAGAGAAGCATGTGGTGAGGTAATCTGCAAGGATAGAAAAATCAGAACTCCATGGTGGATTAAGGAAGTTAAAGAGGCAGTGAAGGAAAAGAAGAAAGCATATTGAGAGTCTCTGGCATGTAAGTCACCTTATGCTCTAAGGGAATACAGAGAAAAATGTAAGAAAGCAAAATATTGTGTAAAATTAGCTAAACAAAAGTCATGGGAAGACTTTGGTAAGATCATAGGAAATAAATATCAGGAAGGTGGTAAAATATTCTGGAGGCTATAGAAAAAGTTCAGAAATGGGATAAAGAGTACTATAAAAGGAATTAGAGATGATAAAGGGTAAATGAAAACTGAGCATAAAGATATTCTGGATGTATGAAGTAATTACTTTGAAAGATTGTTAAATGAAACAAACAGTGAACGCATGGTGGTAGAAAACAGCCAACAGGAATGCCATCCGTAATATATATATATCTGTACATGAAGTATAAAAAACCATCCCAAACCTGAAATATGGAAAGGCAGCTAGAGTAGATGATATTCGACCAGAAATGCTAAAATATGGAGGTATGAAAGTTTTACAGAGGTTATACTGCATAATTCAGGAGGCCTGGTAAGAGAGTCAAATACCAGATGATTGGAGTAGAGTACTCATAGTACCAAAATATAAAAAAGTAAATCAAGTTGAATGTGAGAATTATATAGCAATTTCTTTACTGAGTGCCCCTGGTAAGATTTATAGAAGTATTCTTCAGAAACAGCTAACAAACATTGTGGAGAAGTTTTGGGAAGAACAAGCTGGGTTCATTCCAAACAGAGGTTGTCAGGATCAGATTTTCACTTAGTTAATAAAAATATATAATAAGATAAATAGTTGACAAATAATGGTAATAACAAGGATCTGTAATTCAGTTTTGTAGATCTGAAAAAGGCATATGACAATTTGCTAAGAGGAAAGATGTTCAAAATGCTACAGTTATATTGTGTAAATTTTCATTGTCTTTGTCTATTTAATACTTATTTTCATACCAAATTTATAACGCCAGTTATTTGGTCAATGAATTCTGCAGACTTGTCCTGGATTTATTTATTTAGAAGTATAACACCTGCATAAAGTTAAGTGCTGAGATTAGAAATCTTGAATTTTGATATCAGATTTAATATCACTTTCCTTGATAATTTGATTAGATAAATATAGATAATGAATAACAGTGGAGATAATGTGCACCCTTGTTGCATATCTGATTTAACATCGAACCACATTACTGTATCTCCTTCAATTCAGAGGAGAGAATAGAAACAACAGAAGAGAGAGAATGAGAAGAATGGAAGGGAGTGCTAGAACCAGGGATAAAGAGATTCCAGGATGGCAGGTAAGTAGGGAAACAGAGAGAGAGAAACTGTTAGGAGAGAGAGAGAGAGAGATGCAGGTGAGCAATCAAGGAACAGAGTGGTAAGAGATGTGATATATGGAGACTCAATGATCAAAGTGCAGATAGGATGGAGGAGTGTTTGTCTGGAGGAATGATAGAAAGTATGACTATGGCAATTAAGAATGGTAAAAGGGTGGATGAGATGATTGTGATGGTGGGCAGGAGTGACTTTAGAGGCAGTGTAAATTGGGTAGCGAGAGATCTGAGATTCATGCTTGAGGTTGTACAGAAGAAAACTCAGAGAGGGAAGATTGTGTGTGTGTGTGTGTGTTGCCCAGGTATGATAATGACAAGCTGAGTAGAAGAGCAGTAATAATAAATAGCAAAATAGCCAGAATGTGTCAGAAGAGAGGCTTGGAATATGTGGATGCTTAGAGGGCATTTGAGGACAGAAAAGAACTATGCAAGAGACTGATTGCTGTTCTTTGAATGAGTTGGTGTATCAATGCAGAGAAACTAGAATTTTATTCCCCCTTTTCCCTTATAAAATTCCCCCTTCTTGGGAGAAGGGGGAATACATCAGGTAATGGTGAGTCCAGTAGAGTCAGGAGGAGATAATGATAGGTATATAGAAACAGTGACATTTTTATGCTTTATACTAATGCCAGGAGTATCTGGAATAAAGGAGATGAATTGGTGGCGCTGATAGCATCAGCCTGGCCAAAGATTATTGGGATTTTTGAGACGTGGTTGATGGAAGATGATATAATACGAGGAATAGAAGTAGCAGGGTACAGCATTTTTTGAAAACATTCCATAGCATAGCTGTACAACAGCTATAGTACATGCTGGTAAGTAATAGCCATAAAAATATACCCCCCCTTCCACCCCCCAAAAAATAGTACAATAACCATGCAACTTAACTATGCTTTGTTTTTCTTCCCAAAAGGTGATTCATCACATCAAAAGTACAAAGCAACTGCTTCAATAATATAAGTTTTCAATAATAAAAGCATTATTATGAATCAGAAAATTTGGGAGGTTTGGGATAATTAGGTGGAAACAATTTACAAAATTACTGCATTCACCTATAAAAGAAATTTGTGCATTTTTGTTTAGAATTATTCAAAAGAACGGAACTGGAAATTTCTGATTTAAACTATTTACGACTTGTGGCTCTTTAGTGTGACTTCTGAGAATTGCATCATCTTAAAGATCATAATCGCAATGAATGATTTCACGTAACTTTCAGCCTGGTGATTGTTAGGATTATCTAGTAGTATATTTAAGGATTACTGGCTAGTAATCAAAAAGGATTATTATATACATTATTAAAGACCTCGGTTTTCAGAAATAGCAACAATTGGTAGTTGTGATAATCAAGACTTATTATTATTATTATTATTATTATTATTCAGGCCTCCATGGAGTCAAAAGACTCATCGTGGGAAGTCCATCCTAAGAACATAAAGTCTGTCAAGACTCATCGACCGTTCTCGCTCTCACCACTCCATCAGGCAATGCATTCCACGGTTCAACCACCCTCCATGCAAAGAAACCACTCCTCACCCTCTTGCTCACAGTTTCCTTTCGTAACTTCCAGGGATGGCCTCTTGTCATCACTCCTTCCTGCTGTTCAACCAAGCGAAAGAACTCCCCAGTGTCAACCCTGTAACCACCTCTCAACAGTTTAAAAGTCTCAAACATATCACCTCTCCTTCTATCCACCAAACTGTGCAGTCTACATTCCCTCAGCTGATCCTCATAACCAAAATTGTACAGTCCTGAAACCATCTTTGTCATCAGTCTTTGTACCCTTTTTCACAGTTAATTTATCCCCTTCAAATCCTGGGGACAAAATCTGAGAACAATAGTCTAAGTGTGGTCTGATCAGAGACTTATACAACGGAATGATAATGCTTTTATCTCTGCAGGTCAGTGTCCTTCTCATAATTGCAGCACTCCTCTGTGTTACCTTCACCACCTTTGCAATATGTGCCCTAAATTTCAGGTTTCTATCAATCATCAATCCCAGATCTCTTGTCTCCACTACTTCCTCCAGTATAATTCCTCCCATAGAGTATGCAGTGTCCCATCGATGTTTCCCAAACCTCAAGACCTTACATTTTGCTGCATTAAACTGATATCCCCATTCATTTACCCATCTGTCTAGCTTATTCAAATCCTCTTACAGGTCCACCACATCTGCACTATTACAATTAATCCTTTCCAGCTTCGCATCATCCACAAACAACTGAATATCCCCTTGCAATCCACTGGCAATGTCATTGATATAAAGATTAAACAATATAGGTCACAGTACTGAGCCCTGTGGGACCCCCACTTGTAACCCTCTGCCTCCTTGAAACTGCTCCACCATACACAACTCTCTGATACCTATTAGACAGCCAATCCTGAATCCAGTTGACCAATCTGACATCCAGACCCATGTGCTGCAACTTAAATATCAGCTTATCATGTGGCACCCTGTCAAATGCCTTCGCTAAGTCTAAGAAAATGGCAGTATATGCCTTTCCCTCATCTAATGCTCTTGTAACTTTATCATAAAAGGCTAGCATATTGCTAAAACAAGAGCGCCCTTTTACAAATCCATGTTGACTCTCACAGATAACATTACCCTCATCTGCCCAATACTGTATACGGTCCCTCACTACTTTCTCCAAGATCTTAACAACTACTGATAACACACAAACTGGCCTATAATTAGACACTTCCAGTCTGTTACCACCTTTATGCAATGGCACTATCTTACCTTCCTTCCATTCCCTGGGCACCTTTCCTGCAGCCAGACTTTCATTGAAAAGCCAGGTTAAAGGCACTGTCAGTTCCCAGCACATTCTTTCAAAACTCGTGAAATACCATCCAGTCCCAAAGCTTTACTGACATCCAGAGTACTCAGTATCTGAAACATACTCTCCTCCTGTACCTCTAAACCTCGAACCTGCCCTATCCCTCTAGCATTAAAACTGACTCCTCTAGGATGAAATACTCCAATAAAGTGTTCATTGAACAATCCCACTATGTCCTCTGCATCAGTCACTCTATTCCCATTTTTATCCCACAATATCATTCTTCCACAGTCATTTCTCCTCTTACTGGGCACATAGCTAAAAAATTCCCTAGGATTTTCTTTGGATCTTAGGGCCAATCTCCTCTCATAATTCCAGTTTCGCTTTCCTTACCACACTAGTCACTCTTCTGGCCTGTGTCTTATATTCTTCATGCATCTTCTCTTCACCTGTCTCCTTATATCACTTCCATAGACTTATTTTTAGTAGGTAAAGAATACCACATACGATATTATATATGAAAAGATAACATGAAATCTATATTTATTTAATTTTCATAGTAATTTTAATTCATTTTAACCTGCTCCAAAAACCTTGCTCTAGAGACCAATCATGGAAGCCACTCAAGCCACTACAGGTGTCCAATAAGCAGTGTTGTGGTCTCATTGACTAGTGTGATCGCTTTCCTTACCACACTAGTCACTCTTCTGGCCTGTGTCTTATATTCTTTATGCATCTTCTCTTCACCTGTCTCCTTATATCACTTCCATAGACTTATTTTTAGTAAGTAAAAGAATACCACATACGATATTATATATGAAAAGATAACATGAAATCTATATTTATTTAATTTTCATAGTAATTTTAATTCATTTTAACCTGCTCCAAAAATCTTGCTCTAGAGACCAATCATGGAAGCCACTCAAGCCACTACAGGTGTCCAATAAGCAGTGTTGTGGTCTCACATCAGATGACAAATATCATCTCTCACTTAAAAACAATTAAAAACATCTGCTAATTGCACGTTTTGAATCCACAGCTCATTGGTGGGAGAGGGTACGCTATCTAGTTGGTTGTTAACACCATGATATTTCTGATTTCAGTTTATTTTTGAACAGTTCACAGGAGAAGTAATTAATTACATATTTCACTTTGGGAGCATGCAACTATATATATATATCCATTCTATACATATATAAAAAGATAAACTGAAATTTGAAATGTTTTTATGTCACCTTTTGAAACTTCCAACAATGTGTTTGCCTTCATGAGACAACAATTTGTTAAGCCGAAGGCTTAAAGATAAGCCGAAATTTGAAACGAAATTTGTCACGTTTTTTTATGTCACGTCTTCATTGTTTTGAAAAGTCCAAAATGTGTTTGCTTTCATGAGATAACAATTTTATCGTTTCAGGATTACAACAATCAAACTCATTGTCGATATTAGTATGTGTTAGTATTGATTACTGAAATTAGTATAATGTGCATGTCATGACTGATTATATAGTAAATATTTTATTTTCATTTCGTGATTTTGAATAATTAAAGTGAGGTTCATAAAGAACCGGCCTACCAGTCCAGAAATCGGGGGGGGGGGGGGGGTAGCTGCTGGGGGGGCTTTGCCACTCACCCCCAGTGTGTGTGTGTGTGTGTGTGTGTGTGTGTGTGTGTGTGTGTGTGTGTATACACGTATTTTTTTTTAGTAAAAAGGACTGAACATAAAATTTAAAATTTCTTAGTGTCCTAAAATACTAGTATGGAGGAAAAATTAAAGACTAGTATTGCAGTTGCAGATGGCAATTTAGCTTATGCTAATTTACATTATTATGATAGGATTTACATAATTTTATTATAATTTTCTTTAATATAATTATTCAAAAGTGCTCCTATGATCTTAAACTAGCTCTGTAAACAATAACAGCATATAACATATCTTTTCTAAGCAGGAAAAATGCAGTCATTTTCAAAATACATGTATATTCAATAACTGAAACACCTCATCTTCTGAATTAATTGAGATAAAATTGTGTGTGTGTGTGTGTCTATATATATATATATATATATATATATATATAAATTAATGATATACAGACTAAGAACACCAAGAAAGGTAAGAAAAACTTTAATATAACACGACTAGTTTCATTGTAACGCCGACTTCTTCAGGTGTAAATAATAACAAAAAACTGAAAAAAATAACAAGGTAAAAAACATGGACTTCTCAAATTAACAAAATAGGAATAGCAACAGTCATATTTGAACTGGTGTCCACGTGGAAGGACTAGCGTGAGTTGTAAGTGAGTGGCAACTGATTCTGGACCCATCACACATAAACAACAATTTAAGCTACAGTTTGCCTGATGTCCACAGCATAGTAATTGAGTTCTGGTGCTCTCAAATTAGTTGCCACTCACTTACAACTCACGCTAGTCCTTCCACATGGACACCTGTTCAAATATGACTATTGCTATTCCTATTTTGTTAATTTGAGAAGTCCATGTTTTTTACCTTGTTATTTTTTTCAGTTTTTTGTTATTATTTACACACCTGAAGAAGTCTGCATTCCAATGAAACTAGTTGTGTTATATTAAAGTTTTTCTTACCTTTCTCGGTGTTCTTAGGTATATCATTAATTTTTAAAATATCTACAAGCCGAGTCAATACTAGTCACAATATATATATATCACATCTGGATGAATGTCTAAGTGCACAGAAAAATAGTGAACAGTTTGCAGAATAAATATTCTTAAATATAGTGCTCTTTCTCCCTAAACCACCCTATTCCAGTTTTGTAAACATTAATACTCCATCAACAGAACCTGTAGTATCTAAGTAAGAAAGAATATTTACAACTTATTAAGACAAAACAGAAATTAGGAAACTCACCAATCAATAAATTATTGCTTTCACTGTATAAGAATAAAAATATGAAAATCTAATTAAAATCTAAATAAATAATACATAAATACATAAAAAACAATATTTTGTGAAATTTATCTTGCAATGCATTTATTTTTCGTATATTAGTATCAATGCAATATCGTTTCAATTTTTTAGCGAATAACATTTTCAGCGAATCTTTTCTGCAATGAATATTTCGCACCATGAATTTTTACTGGGATGAATTTTCCCATGATGAACTGTCTGTAAACCAACTATACTAACATTATTGAAGAAAATTTGAAGCTGGTTGGAAACAAGAACCAAACCTTGGAGTCTAGTGACAACAAACTCTGAAGAAGATATTAACTGATTCAGCTAAAGAGGTATGTGGTGAAGTCTGAAGGATAGAAAAATAAGAACCCCATAATGGACACAAGAAGTTAAAGAAGCAGTTCTAGAAAAGAGGAAAGAATACCAAAAGTTTCTAGAATATAAGTCAGTGGATGCTCTAAAAGAATACAGAGAAAAATGTGAGAGAGCTAAGATATGTGTAAAAGTAGCTAAAAAAAAATCATGGGAAGGCTTCAATAAGAATATGGAAAATAAATATCAGGAAGGTGGCAACATTTTGCCACTTTCCTAAGATGATATGAAAACTGAAGATAAGGATATCCTAGATGTCTGGAGTAACTACTGTAACAGAATCATACCAGAACATTTTCAAGAGGAATGCAAAGAGGTGTACATATCATTCCTTGAGGTATAAAAAGTCATGAAAAAATTAAAATGCAGAAAGGCGGCTGAAGAAGATGATAATTAACCAGAAATGCTTAAGTGTGGAGGTGTAAAAGTTCTGCAGTTCATAGTCATCATCAAATTCCTGCCATGTACCCTCAAGGGATGTACAGGATATGAAAGTACTACATGAAAAAATTACGTCATTACTAACTTCCTATCTACAATTTTCCTCCAAATCAGTCTGTTACTTGTCAAGACTCCAACATTATCAGATCTTATATTTCTATCGTCTAAGGCACTTTGTACCGTATCAATCCACCTATATCTTGGTCTTCCCCTGGGTCGTTTTCCTGCCAACCTCTCATAGTACCTATCTATAAAAAAGAGAATAAAGCTGAAAGTGAGAATTACAGAGGAATTACTTTTCTGTGTTCTAGGTAAGATTTATGCAAGCATACTTGAAAAGAGACTGAGAAAGATTATGGAAGAGAAACTTGGAGAAGAACAAGCTGGGTTCAGGCCAAATAGAAGTTAAGATCAGATTTTCTTTTCAAGACAGTACAAATTATATGAGATGAATGGTACATTATACATAGCAATACATAGTCTATATTTAAGTTGTCAGTCAACAGTTCGAATTGAAGGAAATACAGGAAGATGTTTTGATATAAAATAAGGGTTAAGACAAGGGTGCGCATTATCTCCACTCCTATTCACCATCTATATGGATCACATTATGAAAGAAAGTGGCATCAGGCCTGATATCAGAAATGGAGATGTCAAACCTGGCTCTTTGCTTTATGCAGATGATGCTGTATTCCTAAACACATCTAGTGCAATCTCCAGGATTCTCTAACTAAATTGAATAACAGCTGTAACAAATATGACATGAAAATCAGCAATACAAAGACCAAAACTATGAAAATAGACAGAAACATTGAACACTTCAACTACATTCTGAATGGAGAGCCTATAAAACAAGTAAAATATTTCTGCTATTTGGGTACAGTTTTTAGTGAAGATGGCAGGTTAAATCTGGAAATAGGCAACAGAATAAGCAAAACTGATATGGCATGTAGCCAGCTGAATAAATTTATATGGAATTATTATTATTCAGGCCTCCATGGAGCCAAAAGACTCATCGTGGGAGGTCCTTCCTAAGAAACACAAAGTCTATCAAGACTCATCGAGGGGAGGTCCTCGCTATTTCAGTTCAATATGACTGTTAATATTGTCAACTGAATATAGTCAATAAAAGAAAAACCCTTTTTGTGAAGTTGTTACAGTAAATTGCATTGCATAATGATATAAATAATCATATGTATCATATTGAGATATTCTAAAATTCAGTTGTAGTCTAAAAAAGGTTTATTTACTTACTGTTCCTTGAAGTAAATCTTGAAACATCTGAGCTGAAGAATAGGAACTTTGCTCAACATATGTTGTGTAATTAATATGACAAAGTATAGATGTATTTTTTCTGTCACTCATGTTTCTAGTCTCAGACCATAATATATAAGTTTCTGGTTTTCCAAGAGAAGAGAAAATATTTGAATTAAACAAGTCTTCTTTGATATGATTGGGCATACTACTTTTAGCACGAGTATGCAATACTTCTTGCAGATGACTTGGAACATGTTGTGAAAAAGCTGATGGCAAATATCCAAAATCTTCAAAATATGGTAGATTTTGTAAATCAGAAATAGTGTCAGTTATATTTGCAGAACTGTATTTTTTAATTATAACACCTGGTACAACAATAAAAAACAGAATAATTATAAAAATAAAAACATTCAGGAAAAACAGCCATCTAAGAAAAATGAAGTATGATGCAACTCCTGTTCCAAACTGCCCTAAATACATAGAAAAAAAAAAAGAGTTGTTAGTTATATTTATATGGTATGCCATTTTTATTAAAATACTTAATTTATCTGCTCATTTTATGAAAAGAACCACTTGTAATTATGACAATAACTATAGACATTAAAGCAAGTTGACATTCTTTTCAACACATTACTAACCTAATATCAACATAACAGTGTGAACTTCTGTTTACAATCATTTAAACCAAATCTGTTATTTCTAATGGAGCATTACCTTGCAATCTCACCAGCTAAGATTCACCTCACCTATCTAAAATATGCAATCCTGATTCCTTCTGTATAAAAGTAATACTTATACCGATGCACAGAGCTGAAGGGCTTCAATTTGACATTGAAGATATTGTTGAGGGACACGGTATTCTTTATGATGGTGAGCATGGTTTTGCAAATGGTATGTCTTGTTTTAGCAATTTTCTTGCATTTTATGATAAGGTAATGAGTGTGTGAGATAAGGGAGAATCATATACAGTGATATTCTTGGAATTTGCAAAAGTATTCGATAGATTACCAAATGATAAATTGGTGTACAAGTAGCAAGGATGGGAATAAATAGTATATTAGATGGATTGATGATTGCCTCTCTGAATCAACAAGTTGTGAATGATAGAGTGTCTCAAAAAAAAAAAAAAAAAAAAAAAAAACCATGACCCAGGATTCGGTTCTTGGGTCACAGCTGTTTAACTTATTTGAAAATGATATATCACATGGACTGACTGGGGATCTTCTGTTTGTTGACAATGAAAAGTTGGGGAGAATTATAAGTAGCACTGCTGATGTTAATTCCTTTCAGTATGATTTGAATAAACTTTTGATTTGGAGAAAGCAGTGGGATTGTAGTTTTAACATTAATAAGTGCAAGGTGTTGCATTTCAAAATGCAGAAATATAATGCCGGGTACTATTTGATGGTGCTGTACTGCAGGAAGTGGATGAGATCGAGATTTGGGAATGATAGCTGACAGTAGACTGAAGTTTAGAGGACATATTGCAAGTGTTGCAAAGACTGCACATCTAAGTGTCACTATGAACATCTATACAATGCCACAAACATGTTGTGGCATTGCATAAAGCACTGGTCAGACCACACTTGGACTATTGTGCCCAGATTTGGTCACCTGCTTTTCAATGTGATGTGGAAACACGGGGGAGGGTCCAGAGATTAGTGACTAAGACAATATCGAGACTCTGGAATGCTGGCTATGGAAAGAGATTGAAGGAATATGGATTGTAGATTCAGTGAACAGAAGGAAAAGGGATGATATGATAGAGATGTTTAAGTTAGAGGGTATTTTATTGCATTAATATTGAGGGATTATACAAAGAGTAGATGGCAAGAATGAAAGAACTAGAGGCCATCCAAGACATTATGTAAGAGTGGTGTGAATTAGAGTGTGAGGAGTATATTTTTTACACAGAGAATTGTGAGTGAATGGAATGCATTACAACAATATGTTGTCCATGTGAGGAGTGTTAGGGATTTTAAGATTTAGTGTGATAAATATATTGTCAACTGAATGAACCTCGCATGACTCAAGCCATGAAATAGTTTAGAGATAATCACCTAGTCACGCATGGCATTTTCAAGACATCTGATTGAGTTAGGCACAGACGTCTGCTTATACCATCCTATAGGCTACCTTCGACCTTTTGCAACTGGGTCATCAGTTTTCTCTTGGGTCACCCACTATGTATCATGGTAAATGGTTTCTTCTCCTCAGATTTTCCCATCAATGACATGCTTTCACTGACTTCATATCTTATCCAAAGTTATGTGGCAACAGTACACTCTACTCTTCCCTCACATTTGAAAAACGATGGTGATGCCCAATTATTCGAAGACTCAATATCTACTATAACAAATGTTCTAAACTGTGATCTTTGCACTATTCTTCAATGGGTAAGGATAACCTTATGAACTTCAATACTGCTAAAACACTATCCTGCACAATTTCTCACAAGAAAGAGCTCACGTCACTTCCCCTTATTTTTGATAACACTATAATTAGGTTCTCTTCTCATGGAACAAACCTCTAGACTTTCCTAGCATAAACACATATCAGCATAGCTTCTGCACTTGCCAACAGACTCGGTGTACTTTTCTAAACAGGACACCTCTACATTTACTTAATGCCATATAAATCCCAAATCCACCAAAAACATAGAATACTGCTCACACATTTCAGACAATGCACCCAAAGAACTGCTAGCACTGATTGATACTATGCAGAAGAGAGTAATCAGATTAAATGATGATCCCTTTCTTTCTTTCTCTCTCACACACACACACAGGGCCATACTTACTTTTTTTCCCAAGGCAAGTAGGTGCTAGAGTTCTCTTCCCCCTCACTGTTTGGGGGGCCCCCCAACTAGAGCCTCGTGTGCCTGTGCATAAGTACAGCCCTATACACGCACACATCCGGTTTCTGCTTTATGTTATTCCTCTTCTACAGGTACTTTTGTTGTCCTGTGCTGAATTGCCACTATCGTTCATTCACTCTCTCCCCAAAACCTGTAAAACATCCATTTACCATTTGCTACGAAATTATCAAACCAACTTCTTCTAGAACAGTCATCCTCTATGCCTTCCCCAAATACTACAACCATTAACTATTCATAACACCAACAAATTTCTACTTTCTTCTTACCCTCTTACCTACACTAAGTACTTATGTATGATAGATATCAGAAGTTAGCTGTTAATGTCCATTCATTTGTGGGTCATTTATATAAATCGTTGAAATAATTAACTCTATAATTATTCTCATATAGCTGTCTGGATGTCAGCTGGCACTAACTTTTTACCATATGTATTTATATGGTAAAGAGTTCGAGCTTTTTTTTTTTTTTTTAGTACATCCCCTGAAAAGGTGTACTAAAAAAAGTACATGAAACCTGGTAGTGTTTAGTATTAATAAGCATCAGTTTCTTTATTTTCGCTTTATCATTTTCACGTAGTTAATATGAGCAATTACTAAACATGAAGCCAAACCACAGAAGCCTAAGAGAGAGATAACAGTCTGCTATTGATTTACTGTCCTCAATACAGCACTGTTTAAAATAATTTATTCTGTGACACCTCCAGGGAATCCAAAGACTCATCGAGAGAGGGTACCTACTTTACAACTTTCTGTCTCCACCACTCACAATCCACCAACCACAACGAATCACAACTACCATCATTATCTACACCAATGCCATCTACCACCCACTACCACTAGTATTTTCTCAGACAATCACAAACATCATGCCCACGGTAGGATTCGAACCCGCAGCCTGTTGGCTGGAGAGTGGATATGCTAACCACTCGGCCAACCAAGCTGGCACCTAGTTGAGAAGATTAATGGAGAAGATTATCGGGCCAATTTCTTCATATTCATAGGTACTAAACTGTATTGCTTGAGGATGTATGAGAATGATTGGGAAATACCAGAAAAACAGAGAACTGGAACTCTCTATAAGGTTTGGATTTTTAGAGCTGTGCTGCAGAAATACAACCTAGTATATACGTTTTTTCCTGTCAATAAACTCTCATTCTGGTTACCTTCCATCAAGGATAAATGATGCCCTCTTTCTCTCCCTGATTGTAACAATTTTCCTGGTATTGCCATTTCTTTTACTTTGGGCAGATGGGTTGTTCTGTGGAGAAAAATACTAGAAAAAAAAGCTTATATCACCTATAGTAAACCTGAGATGTTTAGTTTAGCACAATACTGAGTTGACAATGATGACTTAATCTTCAGGAACTCATAGACTATTATCATTGACACTTCAAATATGAACATTTGTTTAAGGAGAGTGCTGAAGCATCATTACAATGTCCAAATTTGGATCATGAAGACTGCCTTTTCTTACTGAAAATTTGGGAAAGTCTAATTCTTATAATTTATAAGCAGCAGTTTTTTTTTAGTTATAATCTACTGTACTGATTACACTAGCACATAGTGCATATTGTTTATTTATTGAAAATTTATTTAAAAATTTTCATAAATAAATTTAAAATAAATAAGTACATCAATTTCTTGTGGCTATATGTTTTAGTAATTGCTTTCACTATGTCACAAGTAACACTAAATATATGAATATTATTAACTGATCATAATATTCATTCATCTGTGAAATAATTCAGTAATAGTGTGTGTCAGTGTATGAATGATTAATTTTCCATGATTATAAAATAAGACATATCAAAAGATATTAATTCTAGTAATCCAAATTCTAGGATTCGGAATTAATTCTAGTAATCCAAATTCTAGGATTCGGAATTAATTCTAGTAATCAAATTTATTAATTTGAAGGTTTTATCATGTATACACCTTTTGTTTAGTCTTAATAAATATGTATAATTTAAAAAAAAAACTCTACTTTTTATTTTTTATTTAGTCTTAGGTCAATCCTTTCCTAGATCCTGAAAGAATTAAGTTTAAAATCACTACACCAAATGCTTGTGAGTTTCCATTAACATTTTTTATATACACAAAGATGCATTAACATTAAATTAGTGCATTTAATAAAAAGTGCAACAAGCACCATGATAAAACAAGTGCTTTTCAATTACAATTTGATTGTTTCAATGTAATTCAACACAGGGTATTGCAACAGTTGTAATTTTAACCAGCATCTTCAGAGCAACTAAAGATGCTGGTAAGATTTTTTTTTTTTTTAATCACAATGTACTGTATTGTATTATACTAGTACACAACTGATATTGTTTTGAAATCTGTTATTTTCCTTTCTCAATTGAAATGTCAATGCACTGAAGATGATCTATTAGATTCAGTTGGCCTGGTTGGCATAGTGGATAGCATACTTCCTCTAGAATCAATAAACTGTGGATTTGAATCCCATGATGGGCATGGATGCTTGCAAAAGCCTGCTCTGGAAGAGCTAGTATAGCTCCTTGAGTCTACAGCACTTGTCTTTATTAAAAAAAAAAAAAGTAACTCAATAAATTAAATATTTATTATGTTCTGTTGGTAATGCACAAAGCACTATTATGAATAACTAACAATAACTAAGACTATTATTACACTAAAATTAAAAGTCCAAAATCCTCTCTCCTTCCTGGTTCATCCTTCCAATTCTGAAATGTGAAATACTCCATGCAAAATTGGCAGAAAATTAGACACTTAAAATTAGGTGTTCATGATTCATTTCATATGAGTAAGGATGATAAGATACAATTGAAATATCTAAATAATGAACATAAATTTTGAACCAATCTGCATGTGATTAATTTCCAACATTGTCATCATATGTCTTACAGAGGTCAAGCATTGGATATTTTTATTAAAATGAATCGTGTAGCAAAAAAGATTAAATTCCTGCATTTTTAAGATAAAGCTGAGATTCTTCTTGATGTATTAATAGTTAGCGACATTTTATTATTTGTTTTATCTTTGATATTTTGAAAATCCACCCCAAAAGTGGAAATGTGTGTGATTTAACATAACCTGTTTTATAACAGCATTTGTGTCTAAAACTGTAAGTAAGATTACAAGCTCATATCATAAAACAGAATTACAAGAAATCATATAATAGAATTACAAGAAATTATATAATAGAATTACAAGAAATCATATAATAGAATTACAGTGAAAAAAAAAAGGGGGTGGGGGGTAATTTTTGAAACTATTAATATAAATGTTATTTGATAACATCCTTTTTTCATAAAAAAACCTCTTAATACTAACTTATTTTGCAGGAAAGCCACCTTTTGAAAACATAAAAATAATTTTTATATTCTTTGAAAAATAAAATGAAGCAGCATAAGTACAATACCTTTCTTCCACAATCAGTAATGATTTAAAAAATATAAGACTGCAAATATTTAAAAAAAGAAAATTGCTAAGAATGACCTAATTGCACATTTTTAGTCAAAATAATGTTAACTGTTTATTTAAAATTAGGGAAATTTATTTTTAAACTTTTGTAAACAAATAATGTATAGCAAAAAGTGAAAAACTACTGAAAGACATTCAAATTTCTGATATAATAAATGCAAGTAAAAGTTTAGGTCAAGGTTATATTCAAAATTATATTAATTATGGAAAGCATAAAGGTCAAATTAACCATAGCTTTGCTTCATGCTCATTCTCACGATTTATGTAATAAATTTAGTTTAATACTTTATCCAAGTGTGAGCAAACAAACTTTGCACCTGAAAGTATCTTCAGGACTGGGGTAAGGTGGTACAACACCGGGCAACTCGTTGCAAAGGTGGAGCAAGCTAACATCATCCTATCTCAGTATCTCCTATAATGCAAAACACATCTCCTTGCAGATATGTATAATGTATGCATTAAGGGAAGGGCCACTACACTAGTTTCGACCTTTATTGAGGTCTCTTCAGTGGGAGCCAGGCCCAAGTGCAGATACCAGGCAGAAGCATTAGCAAGGCCATCTCTACCTATAGAAGTTGCCAAATGGTGTGCCACCTTTTTATTAAATTACTCTGGATTTAGAAAAAGATGTTGAAAGTTTATTTTTCACTTGGTTAGACTATAATAAATTTAGTTTAATCCTTTATCCAAGTGTGAGCAAACAAAGTTCGTGCCTGAAAGTATCTTCAGGACTGGGGTAAGGTGGTACAACACCTTACCCCACTAAATCCAGAGTAATTTAATAAAACGGTGGCACACCATTTGGCAACTCCTATAGGTAGAGATGACCTTGCTAATGCTTCTGCCTGGTATCTCCACTTGGGCCTGGCTCCCACTGAAGAGACCTCAATAAAGGTTGACACTAGTCTGGGTAGTGGCCTTTCCCTTAATGCATAACATTATATATATCCGCAAGGAGATGTGTTTTGCATTATGGGAGATACTGAGATAGGAGTGATGTTAGCTTGCTCCACCTTTACAATGAGTTGCCCGGTGTAGTAAAAAAAGGAAGTTATGCTTTGTGGTGAGATTAGATTATCATTGGTAAATACTAGAGTGAGACAGATAATATGAATTTTGATATGATTATTTTTTAATCCAGCCTTATAATATGCACAGAAATAGGAAAAAGTCATTACTTGGGAAATTATTATTTTTCCAGATTGAACCAAACAAAGGCTGAAATAACTTGTTTTACTTATTTATACACAAGTTCCAGCCTCCTTTGACTATAATCATACCATCTGTTAATGCCCTAGCAGAAAATGAGACATTCAGTATATTGTAAAAAATATTCCCCATTGTAGATATAGGCAAAAAAAAAAAAAAGTTATAAATTATTTATACAAAATGATTTGTTTATATTGGTGTCCTAAACACATCACCTGGAAGTAATCCTACAATTAATCACACTGCACAATTAGGATGAGTGCTGATGTTCTATGCACTCTTAAAGCTTTCATACATCAATAAAAATGCAATCATACCATCAAATTGATGTGAATTTTGTAGTGTGAGATGCATAAGCCACACAACAGCATACCCCTACTGAAATTGACACATAATGCCACTGTGAGCTACCTTGGCAACCTTAGTAATATGTACTTTAAACCTTCAACTTTCTATCTACTACCCCCCCCCCTCTGCTTTCTAAAGCCTACCTTGCTCCATTTCCTGGAGTACAGTTCCAACAATATAGTACACAGCTTTGTGATCACTTTATCTCAACATGAATAATTTTACATTTCTCCAGATTAAACTGATATCCATTGTCTTTTGCCCATGCTAACAGCCTATTTAAATCATCCTGCAAGCTCTCCACAATGGCTTGATTAACTATTATTCTGCTAAATTTTGCGTCATCAGCAAATAACTGAATATATCCTTTCAGACAGATTATTTCTGATATCGTTTATGTACAAATTAAAAAGTAGTGGTCCTAGTACAGAATCTTGCAACATATCACTAGTTACTTGCTTTCTCCTGGATACAGGTCTGCCTTAGACTACTTTTTTTTTTAAGAGCCTTTGTAGCTCAGTCGATATAGACGAAGCCCTTTGGATGGAAAAACCTGGGTTCGATTCTTTATCTGATCTCTTTCGACGAAAGATGAGTTAGCTGGTCTCATACGGAGGTAGGGGGTTTTTCACCCTGGACACTCAGGTTTTTCGTCCCCCAGAACAGGCAAACCAGCCCCGTGAACACACACAGATTACAGTCACGGACATTGCCCTTAGGGGATGCAGCAGAGGAGTGATGAGCCAGCTGCATTAATTCGTCATAAGCCCCTCACTAAGAGGGGGGGGGACTAAACCCATTCTAAGGGATGGATGAGAGAGAGAGAGAGAGAGAGATAAGTTAGTTTTTAATATCTGTCCATCAGCCACTCTCTTATCCTCATAATGAGTGTCATATCCATCCCTATCTGCATAACAGTGTCCTATGTAATATTCTGTCAAATTATTTTGCAAAATACAGCAGAATCATCATGTAGACATTTCCTTTACTCAACTCAGCCATCACATTATTACAGAAAGTTAGTAAATTCTAAGGAATGACCAACCCTTCACATAGCATTGTTACCCCCATCAAGTATCATCACATTCTTATCCACCCATTCTTGAATTCCCTTTATGACCAAAATTTTCAAATAGCTTTCAACATCACTCTTGAAATACTGATTAGTCTATAATTTGCTAATGCAGTCTTAGAACCTCCATTATGCAAAGGAATTATTTTGTCCTCTTTCTGGTACAGTCCCCTTGGAACTGTACTACCAGAGCTAAGACTTAAAGCGCTCAGAAAGAAACATTACCAGTTCCCTTGCACATTCTCATAAAACATGAGCTGATATCCAGTCTATTCCCATGGCTGTATTTGCATTGAGATTCTACAATATCCTAAGAACATCCTAAGGAACCTTCAGTTCACCTCTGTTCCCACATCAATCTCTGTCACATATGTTACAGCAGTAATGTCACTTGGATGCAAAGTGGTTATGCACTGACTCCACTATTTTATCTGCTTCTATCACCCCATCACTATCAGCATTCATCAAGATTATTCTTTCATAGTTGTTCTTATCCTTACTTGCCATGTAATGAATGGAACTTTTTGGGATTTACTTTGGCCTGCTCAGCTAATTTCTTCTTGTAATCTGATTTTTTTCTTCCTTACCAGTCTAGTCACCTTTCTTGCCTGACTCTTGTACTTGCTCATGAGCTTGCTGGTCACCTTTCTCCTTATATACGCACTACAACATTTTCTTTTTCTGCAACTCATGATGAATGATACTGCTCATCCATCTAACTCCTACCAGATTAATCCTCCTGACCTTAGGTATACAGTTTGATACTGCTTCCTATATATGCCCCTTAACTATCTCCCATGTACTACTAACATTCCCTTGCAGGTTTTTATGACATGGCACAGCTTCAAGCTTCCTCCTAAACATGTCATAATCATTTGCCTTGTAGTTCCACATATATCCCTCCTTGAAAAAATATTTCTCATGCTTTACAATCTCCCAGGTCAAGACTGCATGGACACTTTCCCTAAACATTTTTTCCTTTTTAAATTTACTATGGTGGTGTAGTGGATACCACCCACAGGAGATCCTGTGAGTAATATCCAATACATGGTCTGCAAGGCCAAATTGACAATAGTTGTGATTGCAGATATACAATTTGTGTTCTTCTAAATGGATAGTCACTGATCTACTGTCTGTCTGAAGTAAGCCAACTTACAGGAACAGGGTACTTTATATACTCCAGGCACTGAGAGAGAGAGAGCTGATCTTTGGTAGAATAGAACAGGGTAGCAAGTTTCTGGTGGGGCTTAAAAGCTCTGTAAAGGTTGTACTTTTTTAAAGACCTGGCTATTTTTTCTGATGTGCCACAGATATAGGAGATGGTGATTACAATTCTGAAATCCTTCTGAAGCAATGGCCAAGGAAATGGGGAGGAACAGATTAATTTTTAATTCTGTCATCACTGCAGCCATTGGAAAGGAAGGTGTTGAGTATGTGGTTGAGTTTGGTTGAATGAGAGTGGTTCTACTGAAACAAAGATTATAGGTGCTATTGGTTAGAGTTTTAATATTGCAATACTGTTCATAGAGGTGGTTGTGGGAAAATTTGTGAATGTATCTGCCTGTGTGAATAGGTTTGCTATATACAGTGAAAGAAAGGTTACCATTCGAAGGTGCATTACTAAGGTGTCAAGGAAGGGTAAACTATTGTTATTTTCCTTTTCTACCATAAACTGGTTTCGTGGATATAGACTATTGAGGTGACTGAGGAAGGAGTCTAATGGTCTGGTCCATGAGGGCAAATAGAGAACACATCGTCTGTATCTTAGCCAGACAGAAGGTATGATAGAGGCTGAGTCTATGGCACATTTTTAAAAATTTTCCATGTAGAAATTGGAAAGAGGGGAGGAGAACCCACAGCAGTTCCCTCTATCTGTTTGTAAATTTTATTATTCCAAGAAAACTAACCAGAATTGATGACCAAGGAAAAGATCTCTAAGTTATCAGAAGGAAAAACATTTTTTAAAAGTGTTATGTTTACATTTAGGAGAATATTATAAACAGTGGCGTGATGTCAAAGTTTACCAATATATGACATGTGGCACTAATGTCGCAAGCGAGCGTAGTGATAAAAAAAAGTGTTTTTAATTAATGTATAGTGTGGCCTTTATGTCGCAGTTATGCTGCATTTTTTTTAAGTGTCCTTTAGTGGTGTTGTTGTTGAAATTTTTTTGTTGCTTATATTGTGTTTTGCTCCTTGTTTGTTGTACTACCTCAGATTCTAAAGATGGTGTCCATAAAGAAACATATGTCAGTGGCACAGAAGGCTACTGTACGAAAGTCTGGCTTTGCCTTGGATTTTTCACAGATGCATTGCAAAAACTGCTATATGTATTCACTGAAAAATGTGCAAGATCTGTGGACTGTTTGGGTAAATGAAAAGAAGGAAAGTGTTAACATAAGTGAAAGGTGTCTGGATAGATTAGAGCAATTAGAAATGGGAGCAAACATGGACAAACAGAAGACTTACTTTATTTTCCGAGACCGTAACACCAATCATATCCTCTCCATTCAAAAAACAGTGGCTTGTATCGCCTTGTCATTGACCATCAGAATGTCATCTGTGGAGCACACATCGGTTAGATTTGGGCAACATAAAAGATGATCGTCAGTTTGGACGTCTCCACAGTCACAGCTATCATCATCATCTGCATAACCCCATTTCATCATTACTTCTGCATCTGGACACTCCCACTCTAAGACGGTTCAGAGTCCTCCAGGCGCTATAGGGTAGGTAATATCCCAGGGTTAACTCTTCCTTAATTATGGGGACTTCTCGAAGTTGAACCGATTCCCTCCATAGAACAAGGCATCACTCCTCAGGTTTATGGATCAATGGTTTAGTTCTTTGCATAAAACTACACCTCAATTTGAGTCGAGAAGCCTTGATGATAGGCCGTACATTGAATGTCTTTCATCCATCATCTGCTTTTTTTTCTCCATCTCACTGGCCACTTTATGTCTAATGCCTGGTGGCGCTATGCCTGCTAAGGGATACAGCTTGTTGACTGGGGTTGGTCTTAGGCATCCGGTTATGATCCTAATGGTATAATTTAAAGCCACATCCATGGGTTTAGCATGGGCGGATGCCTCCCACACTGGGCCAACGTACTCCCCTGCAGCAAAACACAATGCCAAAGCTGTCGAGCGAAGTACCTCTGGTTGAGCTCCCCACGTCATGCCAGTCATTTTTCTTATGATGTTATTTCTTGCATAGATTTTTCCTTTTAGTTCCAGGCAATGTACCTTATACGACAAGGTATGATCCAGGTTAACTCCAAGATATTTGGGGTTGCTGCAGTGTTCGAGGCGTTTTCCTCTCCAGACAATGTTTAACTGGCATTTTGCCTCCTTATTGCAGAGATGGAAAAGGCAAACCTGAGTTTTGTTTGGATTAGGCTTCAAGCAATTGGTCTCATAGTAGGTGGAGAGTGTTTCTAAGACTTCTGTCAGCCTCTTCTCAACTTCTTCAAAACTCCTTGCTTGACTTAAGGAAGTTTATCTATGCCTATGATCACAGCTGTGTCGTAGGCATAGATAAACCTCCTCACTTGTGGGTGGGTTAGCTGATCATTAGTATAAATGTTGTAGAGCATCAGGGCCAATATGCTGCCTTGAGGTAAACCATTCTTCTGATTTCTCCATCTGATCTTCTTTCCTTGCACAGTATCGTCGATTCTGGAGCATGGTTTTAACTACATTCATGAGGTGAAAATCTTTTGTTATTTGGTACAGCATGACCAACAGTTTCTTGTGATTAACAGTGTCATATGCTGCTGAAAGATCAATAAAAGCTGCTCCAGTCGCAAGCTTCTTCTCGTAATCATCTTCGATGTGCTGCGTGAGATTCAGAATTTGGCCACAGCAGGACTTTCCCGGAAGAAAACCGGCTTGCTTGGGTTATCTCTTGAGAATCTCTTCAGTTGCCCAAATTATGGAGGTAAGCTCGAGTGGTAGCTTTACTTAAACCAGGAAAGGAACCTACAGAGTTGAAGAATTTTTGCCAAGTTTCTCGTCAATGTTTGCTGCTATTCTTTCAGAATCATTCGTTCAAAAGCTTTATACAAGTGGTAGAGGAGAGAAACAGGACAAAAATTCTTCGACTCTGTAGGTTCCTTTCCTGGTTTAAGTAAAGTTACCACTTGAGCTTTCCTCCATAATTTGGGCAACTGAAGAGATTCTACAAACCTATTCATCAATTTCACCAGCCATTGGATGGTTATCAGACCGAAACGATTTATCTGTTCTGTCCGAATGTCATCCGGACCAGCAGCTCTATTCTCTTTCAGGTGATATATAGCATTTCTTAGTTCTTCAGAGAATGGAGAGGCTAATGAATTAGCTTCAGCTTCTTTAATGCACGTAAGATTGGTTTTCAGTATCTTCTTGTCTGTCTTGCCATTCAATAACAGCTGGTAAGCGATCTGGTTTGGCGTGACCTCTGTTGCATAAACTGGAGTTTTAGTTGGATCGTTGCTTAAATTCTTCACCAGTTTCCATGCTCGTCTGCTGTTCTGTTTCATATCCAAATCCTGCAGTAGCTTCATCCATCTCTTCTTTCTACCATCCGTGAGTTTGTCCATCAGTTTTTCGCCTGCCTCAATTGTGTCTACAGCAAAAGGATCCTTGTCATATCTGATTTTATATTCTTTTAGTTGTTCCATCTGGTCTTCATTAAGCCCAGCGATATATTGAGTTCTGCAACGTCATGGTATGTGCCGCCGAGATACTATTTTGATGGTATTCACGAACTCTTCATAGTTCCTTGGATCTGCTTCAAGAGTGTTTACTGTCTGATCGAGTTCCTTCACAAATCCATCCCATCTTGCTTTTTTAAAATTAAATCGTCACTTAAAAGGTACTATCTCTGGATTGATAACAGCTCTGACTTCACAAGCGACAGGTCTGTGCTGAGTTCTTGGTATCGGCTCTTCTACTATCTTCATCGCTTGCACAGCTACATGTTCACTGATAAAGATGTTATCTGGATTATAGCTTCTTCTCCACCTTCCACTATTGAATGATGATCTTAACTGGGGATCGTGGATCAGCTTCAGTCCTCCTCTCTCAGCCCAATTTTCCAGCTCAGCACCATTCCTGTCAGTCATTTTGTAGCCCCATATTAAACTCTGACAATTAAAGTCTCAGAGTATTATTTTAACCTTCTGGGCGTTAAAGTTGGCAGGTTCTTTGAAGACGAAATCTTCATTAGGTGGCTTATATACCGATGTGATTGTGCAGGACTTGATCTCGATGGTTAATATCTCTATATTATTATGGGATGTCATATGTATAGATTTAATATCCAAGTCTGGTTTAGCAAATATAACACTACCATATTGCTTGCATGGTCTCTCAGCTACTAATTTCATGCCATGAATTTTTGGTCTACTGCTGTTTACCTCTCGATGTGTCTCCTGGATAACTAAAACATCACATTTGCATGTATCACACATGTCTGCTAATAAAACTTCCTTTTCAGATGACAGTCCTTCAATATTTATTGAAGTCGTCTTAAAAGCAAGCCTTGAAGAAGGCCAATTTATAGTTCACATGATTGTTCCAGTAGCTGAAGGATTAGCCAACGTTGAGTTTCAACGTTGCCCAGGGTATGCCCGATTGTGATTCTGAGTGATCGCCTTTGTATATAACACAATCTACGAGGAGGCTCCTTCAATGTACCCCCAAAACCCCAAAACCAAAGAGAGAGGTGTAGTATAGCAGCTAGAATAGAGAATGTTGTGCTGGTAGGATGGCCTCAAACACACAGCGATTGTTATGTTTATATATGAATATAAGGAGTATTCAAAACAAGAGGGCTGAGTGTGTAGCATTGATTGAGATGATATGCCCAAAAAATAACTGGAATAAGTGAAACTTGGTTGTCTGAGGAGGATGTGATGTCAGGAATAGAATTAGAAGGATATATAATTTGACTGAAGTTTAAAGGGCATATTGATAGTGTTGAAAAGGTTGCATATTGTAGCGCTGCTATGATAAGAAGTACTCTAACATGCAAGGATGAGGAAGTGGTTGTGCCACTGTATAAGGCATCGGTCAGACCACACTTGGGCTATTGTGCTCAGATCTGGTCACCTGGTTTTCACTGAGATGTGGAGAGGGTCTGAAGATGAGTGACTAAGAAAATATCCGGAGTTTGGAATGCTGGCTGTGAAGAGAGCTTGAAGAGATGTGGATTGCAGAGTTTGGTGTATAGGAGGAAGAAAGGTGATATGATAGAGACGTTTAAGTTAGTGAGAGGATTTTATCAGATTAATCCAGAGGGGATTATAAAAAGAGAAGAAGGTGAGAGGGAAAGAACCAGAGATCATTCCTGGAAGTTATGTAAAAGTGTGGTAAAGAAGGGTGTGAGGAGTAGATTATTTACATGGAGAACTGTCAGTGAATGGAATGCAATGCCAGAATGTGTTGTTAATGCAAAGAATGTTAAGGACTTTAAGATTCTATATGATAAATATGTTGTCAGTTGAATGAATCTCCCACAATGAGTCTGTCGACTCCATGGAGGGTGTAATAATAATAATATCTGTAGTATTTATAGTTAGATTTTCAATCAAGGTTTGAAAATGGGTAGAATTTTTTATATAGGGTGTGATAAGTCAGGTGAGAGGGAGGGGTAAGAGGGGCCATGTAGCAAAGATTGCAAATATAACTCAAAAGTAAATTGCAATGCTGAAATGAAAACTTTAATATGTAAATATAAGAATGTCATTTTGCCTCTTTACAAGACTTTGATAGGACCTCACTTGGACTATTGTGTGCAGGTCTGGTCTCCTGGTTTCTGTTGTCTGATATAGTGGAGAGAGTGCAAAGGAGTGTTAAAAATGATATCAGGATTGAGCAATACTGATTATGAAGACAAATTGAGAATTTGTAGACTGCAGACACTAGCAAAAAGGAGAAAGAGGGGTGATATGACTGAGACCTACAAACTTCTGAAAGGGTCATACAGGATTTCAGTTAATGGAATTTTTCATTTTATGGAGGGTGGAAAAAGAACAAGAGGACATCCTTGAAAGCTGAGAATGAATGCCACTAAAAAGGGGGTGAGGGCTAAATTTTTCTCTCATAGGGTGGTGCATATTGGAATGGATTGCCATTGGATGTTGTGTGTGAAAGCAGTGTGAGTGAATTCAAGAATAAGTATGATAGCTGGTGTGTGTTGTATGTGGCCTCCCTTAATGAGTCCATGACTCCCTGGAGGTCTCTCTAAATAATAATAAGAAGATGAATCATCTCTTGCTGTTTTTGCAATTTTGTGCTTCATCCTATGAATGATGACATCGAGCATGTTATTTTCATATTAAGGTCCACTCTGTTCTGCTCAATTCCACCTCTGAATGTTCAACATTAATTCCAAAATTGTTTTCTGGTACCATCGATACTGTCTAATCTAGTAGCACTTGCTTTGTTCTGACTACCTAACTGGCACTCACTGTTGAAACACTTACTACTACACCTTCACTTTCATCAAGGAGAGAATTTAATTTCTTTAGTTGTCTGTTGGTTGGATTATAATCAGTTTCTTGATATGTGCAGTGATCTCGAAGCAAAAGAGAAAGTTTTCTTCTGTAATTTGCTGAGTCCATAACTACTGTTGCTTTTCCCTTGTCAGCTTTAGTGATAATGATTATTTTTTCTCAAGGACTGTAAAGATTTCATTTCAGAAGGAGATGTGTTGGAAGGAGGAAGTTTAGCCTTAAGTAGAGACAAAGCGACTTCTAGGTGAAGAGCATTAGTTTTATCACTGGTTAGATGATTACGATTCCTCTCAATATTAACTAGGAAATCTAGATATGGTATTTTATTTGGAACAATAGAAAAATCATATCCTTTTGACAGGATGAGGGTTTCGCTTTTAGTCAAAGGACGTCCAGATATATTTACAATCCAATTATCTGGAGTTATGAATGGCTTGGATTGTCTAGAGACGAAAGAGCTTCATATTTACGGTTAAGATGTTGACTTAGTTTATCATAAGCACCTTGAGTAGAACGTTTAGCTACATTTAGAACTATGTGAGAAAGATGTGGATCCAAATTTGTGGATATATAGGTGTGCAAATCAGAAATCTGATGACTGTGAATAGCAAGGTCACGTTTAGCAGCTTTAAGTTGATTACGGATTAGAGATAAACTAGTGTTCCAGTAAATATTATGAGCTCCAGGAGATTTTATTGTTTCTTTAATCTTAGCGAAATTGGGAATAATCTTGTTGTCGTGGCACTTTTTTAAGAAATTAATCTTTGCTCGTAACCTACCTTGTATAACTGAAAGTTTTCCTAATTTACAAGTTATTTTGGTAGCATTTTCCCCATGAAGGATAAGAATTTGTGTTTCAAGGATACTTGCGACATAAGACTGAATGATATAATCACATAATCACAAGAAAGATATTTATTTAACCAAATATTTCCAACCAACAGACAACTAAAGAAATTAAATTCTCTCCTTGATGAAGTCATCAGTTTGGATAAAGACACAATTGAAAGACTTAAAACTCATTTTGCAAGACCTCCTAGATTTTATGGCCTTCCAAAAATCCATAAGATTGACTATCCTCTTCGTCCAATAGTAGATTGCATTGATTCTCCTACTTACCATATAGCCAAATATCTAGCTAAATTATTGAAATCTTACATTGGCAACTCTAATTCTTTTTTAAAAAACTCCTCAGATTTCTTACAAAAATTAAAAAATGTCTCATTACAAGCTACAGATCTTATGGTTAGTTTTGATATAGAATCTTTATATACCAATGTACCTCTCAAGGAAAGTTTAAAATTACTTGCTGACATCTTTCCTCGAGATATTATAAAACTATTCGATTTCGTAATACATTCTGGATATTTCGTATGTCAAAACAAATTTTATAGCCAAGTAGAAGGAACGGCCATGGGAAGTCCTCTTTCTCCGGCTTTAGCCAACTTTTATTTAGAACATTTAGAAAAAGTCCTCTTCGCATCTATTTTCCCTCAACCATCTTTTTGGGTAAGATATATAGATGACATATTTACTATTCGCCCTCACAGCAAAAACGCTTTACCTTCTTTTTTAAACAGTATTAATTCCTTGCATCATCGCATAAAGTTTACTATGGAATTAGAAGAAAACAACCATTTGGCCTCACAGCAAAAACGCTTTACCTTCTTTTTTAAACAGTATTAATTCCTTGCATCATCGCATAAAGTTTACTATGGAATTAGAAGAAAACAACCAGTTAGCTTTTTTAGACGTTCTCCTCATCCGATCACCTTCAAATATTCTTACAACTACAGTATACAGGAAACCAACATTCACAGGTCGTTATATTCTTAAAGAATCAGCCCATCATCCATGTCAAAAAACAGGAATTATAAAATGCCTCATCAAAAGAGCCAAAACTAATTGTTCTACTTTCGATTATTTACAGAAAGAACTTTCTGCTATCCAACAACACATGAAACTCAATGGCATTTCTGAAAAAAGTACTCAACGTCTTCTCAATTCTTATAATCCTCCACAATACAACAAAGTTTCAATACGTCGAGTGCCTATTCCTTATATCTCTGGTATTTCAGAACCTATCGCAAGAATTTTAAAGAAATATGATTTAACAACTACATATTCAGCTATTAACAAATTGTCTTCTCATTTTCCTTCTCCTAAAGACAAACGCTCAACTTTATCTCTTCCTGGAGTTTATCAAATTCCGTGCAACTGTGATCTCTCTTATTTTGGACAAACTGGACGTTCTCTTGAAAAAAGAATCCAAGAACATCAATCATCCATTCTTCACAACAAACCTGAAAAGTCTGGATTGGCTCAACATGGGATTGAAACTGACCACAGAATCCTTTGGTCCAGGACTCGCCACTTACATAGATCCCATTATAGGTTCGAACATTTGTTCAAGGAAAGTGTGGAGGCCTTGCTCCATCGCCCCAACCTGAATCGTAATGACTGTATATCTATATCAAAAATCTGGGAAAGTCTAATCAAGATTACTCATTAATTAATTTTTTTTTTTTTTTTAAATAGCAAATTCAATCATGTTTCTACTTCAAAATATTCCGTTTCATACTTAGTGATATAACATCACGCGCCGTGTTCTAATTTTAACGATCTATTGTTAGTATTCTAGCTTGTATTTTTTAAATTGTTCTTGTAATACCACTGACGATGGTCTGCTATTTCCAGACCGAAATATTTGGTTAAATAAATATCTTTCTTGTGATTACGTGATTATATCATTCAGTCTTATGTCACAAGTATCCTTGAAACAACAAATTTTGTAAGAGTGTACCATCTAGCTGGTGATGTCACAATGCCAGATATGATATTGATTGAAGAAATGGAGGTACTTGAAATATCGAAAACCTCAATGAGAACATGGCCATGAGATTAAATGGCACATCGGTCTGTGAATTAGGAGAATGTGGAGAAGAATTATCGCTTCTCTGACCATGCTGTGTAGTTTAAGCCTCAGTACTGAGAAAGTGCAAATATAGTGCTAGGAAAGAAAAATAGTTCCACTGCATAAAGGAGGTTCTAAGAGAGAAGCAGCTAATTATCAGCATCTCAGGAGGCAATTATAACGCCAATCAGCATCTCAAGAGGGGTGGTTTAAGGTATTGGAGAAATTGGTAAAATACAGAATTTAGGAGTTGGTGGATAGGAGTATAATACTTTATAAGAGAGCCAAATGGTCTTATGAAGGAAAGATTTTGCCTTAGTAATTTCTCCACTTTTTTATAATAAAGTGACAATGGAGCTGGATAAGAAAAATGGTTACTCAGTGATACTGTTGGATTCCACATAAATGCTGAATAAACTGGAGCAAATCGGGATGGATATAAATCTCGTAATTTGGATAAGAGGATAACTAAACATACACACGTAGCCACAGTAATTAAATTATTTTTTAATCAGTAAATATTTCTTCCTAAGTATCTTAGGACATCATCAGTACAGTTATTTCAAACAATACTAGAAATAACATGGAAATGGGGCGCATGCTTATGATGGAAACCCAATATGCATGCAGTAGTGTGTTATAGAATTAAATTAAAATAAATATATCTGATAAAAAATAAATTAGATTAAATTAAAATAAAATAACATGCATAAATTTATTTTACACAATTAAGGATTGCAATTTCCCAGACTTCAGGGATAATAAGAATGTCATTATGGTTTAAGTTGGGTCTGTGATGTAGGACTTCAGCACTTTCTTTATATAAACACTCATGTTTATATAAGGATATAAGTAGAAGTTTGGTGTTTTTCCATTTGATCCTATGGTTTGAGTTTTCAACTCCGTCTTGTGCAAGACAGTTTGACGGTTAATGTTCAGAGATGCATTTAGATCCTTATATAAACATGAGCGTTTATGTTTAAAAAAAAAAAAAATTGGCTAACACCTTTTTATTCCCATATAGTGAGTAGGAGAAGCCATTTTAGCACTAACTTTTGATGACTGAGTGGGCAGTTAAATCTTCACTGGTACCCAATCGGAGATAGCTGCCCCAAGGCTATCACTAATTAAGCGGCACGCAGTGAAGAGAATGGCTCAACAAGTGCCGCCACCTCATGATCCCTAACCCTAACATAATATATTTAATGTCTGAAATAGTGTGGGCTCTATGGTCAATTTTCTTGAGTTTATGTGATGAATAACCAGAGTTTCCGAGAGAAAAAAACCTGCTTGACCATGCCAGAGATCGACTAACTTGGTAACCGGTCAAAAAAAGGCTTAGAAAAATTTCCTCTAGTTGCCAACTACACACGAAACTAACTCTTCCTTCGTACAGTCAAGTGCTGTGGTGTGCAAACGCCACATCCACTGAGCTACACAGGCTCCCCCTTAAAACCCGCTTGCCTGTGCCAGAGATAGACTAACTTGGGAATTGGTCGAAAAAAAGGCTTAGAAAAATTTCCTCTAGTCGCTGACTAGATTCGAAAGCAAGTCTTCCTTCATGTGGTCAAGAGCTATGATGTGTAAACACCACATTCACTGAGCTACACAGGATATGTCTAATTTATTTTTTTTTATTATTTTATTTTGTATCTGTTATTTTTTTTATCACCCTCTATTAATTCTTTATTTATTTTAATTTAATTCTATAACATGCTACTGTGCACATAGTGGGATTCCATTGTAAGCATGTGCCCTAACTGTATGTTATTCCTAGTATTGTTTGAAATAACTGTACTGATGATGTCCTAAGATACTTAAGAGATGAAATATTTACTTACTAAAAATAATTTAATTACTGTGGTTACGCGTGTATGTTAGTTATGAATACTCCACATATTTCACTATATAATGGATTAGAGGATGGTTGATGGACAAATATCAAAGAGTAGTTTATGGAGGGTTGAGTTCAGGAAATGGCAAGTGACTAGTGGTGTACCTCAGTACTTGGTCATCTGTTGTTGAATTTGTGTGTGAGTGATAGAGGAAATGATCTGACATGAAATATTCAGTTGTGTGTTGATGATGATGCAAAATTGGTTAGAGTGACAGTCAATGAAGGTGATATTGAGATCCTGCTGGATGACTTAAAAGACTAGCACTATGAGCAAAGGTAAATAAATGGCTGCCTGTTTAATTTGGCCAAGTGTAAGGTGATGAACTGTGAGAAGAAGAGTTCACAAGCTGTTTACTATATTGATGGAAATAACCTTTGTGAAATGATGAGGCCAGGAATTTCGGGGGCTATTAGTGATAGGCTGTTGAAGTTTAGAGGAGATACTGCAAAGGTAGCCAAAACAGCACATCAGATTAAATGGTTGTTGAAGAACACCCTAACAAGCAATGATAGAAAAGTTAATGTTCTCTTTTATAAGGCCACATCTGGATTACTGATTGCAGATCTCATCACCTGGATTCCGTGGAGATCAAGAAGTAGAGGAAAGGATCCAGAGGTTAGTGGCAAAAGTTGTAGCAGGTCTATATAATTAGTATTATTATTCAAGACCCCATGGAGTCAAAGACTCATTTAGGAGGTCCTTTTATCAAACACACAGATCATCATACCATGCTAAACACACTCGAATTCTCTGCAGACACCACACTCTCAGGTAAGGCATTCCAATCATTCACAACTCTGCACTAAAAAAATCTGCTTCTCACTCCCCTACTCACACCCTCCTTACACAGCTTCCAGGGATGACCTCTGGTTCTCCCCTGATCTCTTATTTTTGGTAGAACCTCTCCAGCACTGATCCTATAACAACCCTTACTAACTTAGGTCTCTATCATATCTCCCCCTCTTCCTCCTGACTACCAGACTCTACAAGTTGCATCTTCTCAATCTTTCCTCATACTCGAGGTTAGAAACTACCTTAGTCAGTCACCTCTGGACCTTCTCCAACATCTCTTTCTCCTTCTGAAAACCAGGTGACCAAATCTGGGCACAATAGTCCATCTGTGGCCTAATCAAAGCCTTATACAATGGAACAAGAATCTCCCTACTTCTACACGTCAGTGTCCTCCGCATCATTCCCAGAAGTCTTTGTGTTGTCTTCACAATTTTGGCGATGTGTCCCCTAAATTTCAGATCCTCAACCACTATCACCCCCAGATCTCTTATTTCCTCCACCACCGACAATATATCCTCACCAAGCATACTGCATCCCATTTTTGTTTTCCAAATTTTAAAACCTTACATTTTGCAACATTGAACTC
The DNA here is from genome assembly GCF_054136105.1 of Typopeltis vanoorti. Lineage (NCBI taxonomy): Eukaryota > Metazoa > Arthropoda > Arachnida > Uropygi > Thelyphonidae > Typopeltis > Typopeltis vanoorti. The sequence continues at coordinate 36,326,771 of NC_143557.1, forward strand.
GCATCCGCATTCCCAATCACTCAATTTATTCAAGTCTTCTTGCAAGGCCACAACATCTTCGCTACTCTTCATGGTTCACCCCAACTTTGCATCATCTGCAAACAACTGAATATTTCCATCCAAATCTTCACCAATATCATTAATATAAAAGTTAAACAGCAATGGCCCTAAAACCAGACCCCTGAGGCCCACTACCAGTGACTTTCCTTTTCCTGGATATCACTCCCCCATACACAACTTGTTAATACCTATCAGATAGCCAGTCTCCAATCCAATGCACCAATCATGCACCAGTTTGACTATGAACTTATCATGCAGTAATCTATCAAAAGCCTTTGCAAAATCTAAGTATATTACTGTGTATCCTTCTCCTCTGTCCATGGAAGCAGTCACCTTATTGTAATAAGTAAGTAGATTACTAAAACATGACTTCTCTTGAGCAAATCCACGCTGTCCATCAAAGATAATACCATTGTTGTCATGAGAATAGAGTGTGGGTTTGTGGGCGTCAAAAACTGGCTGATAGGTGAAAACAAGGAGACATGATAAAGGCATATAAGTTATTGATGGAATTTTATAGGGTTGATGTTGAAGACTTTTTTCGGTACATGCCAGCAAGAGAAAGAGAATGAGGGGTCACCCATGGAAACTGTGGAAGAGTTTGGTTAGCAAGAGTGTTAGGTCTAAATTTTTTGCTTACTGGGAGGTGAATGGTTTGCCAGAGGTGAAAGTGAGTACTTTGTCGGTGAACTAGTTTAAGGAGAGGGATGACAAGTACTGTGTGCATAATGTCTAGTATGTGAATAATGGATCTCCTGGAATGAGCATTCTGACTCCATGGCGATACCTTTATAATAATATATGCCATGAACGTAAATTTTAAAATAAGAAAATATTATAAAGAATATTATATAAAATATTATAAAGCCGAGAATTTTGATGGACACTAGTAGATAATTGCCAGTAAGGCTCACTTTTAAAGAAAAAAGGTTGCATCCTTCTTATATAACTGTACTTTTTCTTCTTGTTGAAATCGCTGGGTTTTCAAAACACTTGCCAGTCTTTTTCATTTGATCTGATGATAGGTTTTGTCCTTTCAATTACTTCAGGCAGCAGAATTTATTTTGCTGATATATGGTTCTGATGAGGGACGAAATAAGATTCTTACCTTCAATTCTCTTTATAGATTGTGACCATAAGGCCCATTTAGAAGTCAATTCTTCTATATCTTCACTGATTTTATTATTAATCTGGAAAGAGAAAAATGATTTATAACAGAATGTGAATCAATACATCATTAATATGATGTATATAATATGATATATATCTGACATGATATTCGTATCCAATCACAACTCTGCTAAACTAATTATATATTAAATAAAGAAGAAGAAAAAAAAAAATATGAGGGTGGTCTGAAAAGTTCTCAGCCTCAACCATAGATGGCAACACTATCGGCAAGAGTTGGTACATCTGTCATAAGCATCCATGTGAAATAGCAAGTCATTCTATCAAGTAGAAGCAAAAGTGTTGTCTGTATCCCTTGAAATGGATAAAATTGAGCATAGTGCAATTATAAAATTCTTTATAAAAGAAGGTTTAACACCAAAAGAAATTCATTTGAAGTTCATAAAAGTTTATGAACTTCAAATCGACAATTAAGAAATGGGCTGCCGAGTTTAAATGTGGCCATACCAGCCTTGAAGATGATCCACGTGAAGGAAGTCTAAAAAGTATAACACCACCAGAAAACATTGATCAAGCGCATGATATGATATTGGATGACTGGCTAGTCAAAGTGTGTGAAATTGCTGAGACTATAGGCATTTCAAAAGAATGTATAGGATAAATTTTGCACGAAGAATCAAAATCACAGCAGATCAAAAATGCACTCGCATGAAAATCTCTGAACAGTGCTTGGAGCGTTTTAACAAGAATAAAACTGATTTTGTGTGTTGATTTATTACTATGGATGAGACTTGAATTCATCATTACACACCAGAATCCAACCAGCGGTCAAAACAGTGGACAGAAGCCGGTTGTTCAGTGCCAAAGAAGACAAAGTCGGTTCCATCAGCAGGAGAGGTCATGGCATCGGTGTTTTGGGATGCTAAAGGCATTTTGTTTATTACTTATTTTGAAAAGGTTAAAACAATAACCGGGGAATATTATTCTGATCTTTTAACCAGACTAGACGAAAAAAAGTCGTCAGAAAAGACCCAATTTGCAGAAGAAAAAAATCATCTTTCATCAGGACAATGCACCTGCCCACAAAGGTGTTTTGGCAATGGGAAAATTCAGGGATCTGCACTATGAATTGTTGGAACATCCACTCTATTCCCCAGATTTGACTCCATCTGACTTCTATCTCTTCCCAAAACTAAAACTCTTCCTCTCTGGTCAGCGTTTTTCTTTGAATCAAGAGGTGATTGCAGCTGTAGAGGGGTATTTTGCAGATCTTACTGAGAACCACTATAGGGATGGGATAATTGTGCTGGAGCATTGCTGGAATAAATGTATTGGTCTTAAGTGAGATTATGCTCAGGAGACAGCTTACGGGTGTAGCATGGTATGAGGAGTCAGCTGGAAAAGAGATCAATGCAGCTTAGGTGATTTTCAAGAACCATCTAGTAGAAATAATGTCTAAATGTATTCTGTATTCCAAGAGTCAGATGGTACCTCTCCAACACTGATCCTATAACAACCCCTTACTAACATGTAGGTCTCTATCATATCTCCCCTCTTCCTCCTATCCAACAGACTCTGCAAATCTTCCCTGGCACATTCCTTTAGAATATGTAGTGATATATTATCAAGTCCCACAGCTATATTAAAATCTAGTTTGCTCAACTCCCCATACACCTCTTGCTCACTTACAGTCAGTCTCTCCTCCCCATCATCAACTGCTCTCAATCTCTCCATGAAGTCACATTCACAAGATTGAAAACCTTTATGAATTGGTCATTAAGTATCTCCATTATATCTTCCATAACAGCTGTCTTTATACCATTTTCTCTGATCAATGTCATCCTTCCATAATCATCCTTTTTTTTTTTTTGTTGGCTACATATTGAAAGAATGCCTTAGGATTTTTTTTGGCTTCATTAGCTAACTGCTGCTCATACCTCACTTTTTTACACTTACCAACCAAGTCACCCTCCTTGCCTGGTCTTTGTAGATTTCATGGAATTGGTTATTTCCACTTCTCTTATGCTGTCTCCATAATGCCCTTTTTCTCTGTATCACATACTTAATCTCCTCATTCACCCATTTCACACCTACCTTATTTAACCTTGGAATACATTTAGACACTTTTTCTACTAGAGCATCATCATCAAGTGTCTACTGGCACATAAGGTTGCAATGCTGGTTTTCCATCTGCCGCTGTCCCTTGCAGTTGCTCTTGCTTCTGCCCAACTCATGTATCTTGCCGCCTTCATTTTGGATTCCATCATTCTTCTCCAAGTTAATTTTGGATGACCTCTAGAGTGTCTTCCTTCTGGAGCCCAATTTAGTGCTACCTGGGGAATTCTGTTTATCCCATGCGAAGAACATGTCTGGTCCATTTCCATCTTCTTAGGTGAATCTCTTCATATATTGACTAGGAGAATATTTTCTTTAAAAGTTCCTCGTTAGTGATTGTATTTGGCTAGAAGATTTTTAAAATTCTTTTTAAACATTTGTTTTGGAAAATGTCCAATTTATTACTGTGTGCCTTGGTAAGTATCCAAGTTTCAGAGCTGTATAGCAGTACTGCTTATACAATAGATTTATAGATATTAATTTTCACTTTAGCCAGCAAAGGTTGGTCGATTGGTAGAGTCTCTGCTACTAATGGCTCATGCAAAAAGTTAAGCAAGTCTGAGCACAGTTAGTAGTTGGAAGGGTATATTTGTTCGATGTTGTTGGCACTCTGCTGAGGACTGGCCATTCTCACAGGGTTAATTTCGGCCTGTAAACTGACATATGTCAGACCTCTGTACCCTCGAGGGCACGTGAGTATATGACATTGATTTGACAATTTTCACTTTAACTATAATACTTGATGCTTTCCATAATTTATTTAATGACCTGAAACAATTTTGTGCTTTAGCAATTCTTTTTAAAACGTCATTGTCAGTGCACCCTTGTTTATCACTGATCCAAGGTATGTAAAAGTACCAACATCTTCACATTGTTTCATTTTTTTAACTTAATTTCTTTATTTGTTTTTCATTTATTCGCATGACCTTGGTTTTCTTCTTGTTTACAAGAAGATCCACAGTTTCTGCACAGCGAGCAAAGTCGTCAGTTTTAAGCTGCAAGTCATTTAGTTTGGAGGGCAGGAACATTATGTCATCAGCAAAATCAAGGAATACATTGTAAAGTTCCAATGTATTCTTCTCTTTTGATGATTGAGTTTTTCATAATCCAATCAATTAAAATTACAGAACACAAAACCCTGCCTAACTCCAGTTTCAATGATAAAGAAGTCTAAGTTTTCTATCTACTTCCAAGCAAGACTTGCTGCCATTATACATATTCTTAATAATGTTGAGAAATTTATAAGGTATTCCATATTCTTCTAATATTTTCCAAAGTTTCTCTCTGTCTACTGAGTTAAATGCTTTACTAAAATCGATGAAGTTTAGGTTAAGTGGGGCTTGAAATTCTATACATTGTTCAATTATATTTCTAAGAGTGAATATTTGTTGGATGGTTCTGCAACCAGTTAGGAAACCTGCCTGTTCTTCTCTTAATAAATTTGGATTTCCTTTTTTAATCTATTAATTAAAATTTTTGTAAAAACTTTTGCAGGAATTGAAAGCAAACATATTCCTCTCCAGTTTTCATTTGGTCAAATCTCCTTTTTTGGGGATTTTTAAGATTTCGGCACTGATGTTATCATTTTCACATGGTTTGTTAGATTCTAGTGCCTTCAGGGCATCTTTGACTTCGCTCAACGAAATCTCGTCTTTGGAAATGTTCAAAGTGGGTATTACACTAGTTGTAATATTTTGCACCTGTTGAGATCCTGTATTTACCTTTACATTCAAAGTTTCATCAAAATATTCTCTCCATCTTGCTTTAATTTTGGAGTCAATCATCAATAACTTTCCTTGTTTGTCTCTAATGGAGGAAGGGATTGCTGTTTTGTTGCCATTGATTCATTTTATAATCTGATAAAGTTGTCTAATTTGTCCATTTTCTGCAGCATGCTGCGCTTCTTTTGTAAATTCATCAATATATTTTCTCTTGTCAGCTCTTTATGCTTTTATTTAGTTCATTATAACGACTGCTATAATGAACTAAATATAAATTTATATAATCGTTCTGAATTTGTATTGTTCATTAATGATTTAATCTTTTTTCTCTCTTCAATGATCTTCCAAGTTTCTGCAGTTAACCATTCTTTATTTTTCTTTGTTTACCATTTACTTCTTCAGCAACTTCATTGTAGTATTCCTGAAAATTTTCCAATATTCTTCTACTTTGTTGTTTTCTACTATTACATCTTGATTTTCCTCTGTTTCTAATATATTGAAACTGTTCTTTATCTCCAAAGCAAACTTTTCTCTTAAGTTTTTTTTAAGTTTTCAATATCAAATGCAGTTCTTGAACTTCTTTTCTTTCTTAATACACTTAAGTTTTAATTTCAACTTCGTCACTAATAAGAAGTGAACAGAACCAACATCTGCACCACGTTTAACTCTTACATCAAGCATGGATCTTACAAATTCACTATTGATAGCAACATGATTCATTTGGTTTCTTGTACTACCGTCCGGTACAATCCAAGTCAATTTATGTATTTCTTTATGCTTGAATTTACTTACTCAAATGTCAAAGTTGTTCATTTCACAAAAGAATACAAACATCATACAATTTTCAACTCGGTCTCCACAAGCCTCGAAACCTAAGGAGTTTTCTTCTACACATGATCTTTTACCCACTTTTGCATTAAGATTGCCAATGAGTATTATCATATCGTGTTTTGGAATATAATTTATTACCTTTTGGAGTTGTTCATAAAAGTATTCTTTTATTTCTTCATCTGTATCATTAGTAGCTGCATCAACCTGCACAACAGAAAGTTTGATAAATTTGGAATAGAACCTGGTTTTTATAATTCTCTCATTTACTGGTTCCCATTCCAGCAGACTTTTGGTTACTTTAGGGTTCAATATTAGTGTAACTCCTTTTTCGTGCTTCTCCTCTGATCCGGAGTACAATATTGTCTTGTTGTCTTTAGTTATAAGCAGTGCTTTTTTTCTGGCGATATGCAACGGTACACAGTACCTGCACCTTTTTTCTTAAGTTTTTAAAAATTTGCGATTTATTGACAGCAAAATGTATTATAAATATACTGATAGATGGTACTGTGTTCACGAATTGAATTTTCAGTTTTGATTACTCATAAGTTGGTACCCTGCTTTCCTGTTTCATAGGTTGGTATGCAACCGGAAACAGGAAGTTGTGTTCACTTCTGATTGTTTCCAATATCAGTTTATCAGTTCTATATTCACTCTGCAACAGGCAGGTGTTCACGTGAGTTTTGAATTAATCTAAGTTAAATCAGTGCAATCATTGTTCAAAATGAGTAAAATAAGTAGTTACTTTATGCCAATAAGTAAAAAAAGGAAGGCTGAAGAAGCAGAAATTGTTGAATCTACTTTTGATCTTGTAAAACAGAAAACTAGCACCGAAAATACACTTGGTGAAGAGGATCATGAAACCAAGCCCGAAGATCCACGTTGTCAAAAGGAAGAAGATTCTGATAATGATTAGCCCAAATGTTGGACAGTTTTGCTGAAAAATGACTTCTGCGAGAAAAACGAGTAGCTGTATAGAGAATAACTTGTTGGGCTATAAAGTGAGCTGTGATGTCGGAAGTCTTGCCGTCGATAAACACATGAGAATGAAAATTTCAGCAGAGTGGACAAATGGTAAAATCAGCCATTTTGGAGAATCTCGCAAACAACAGTTAATGTCATTAAAAAAAAGATTTACAATCATAAGGAGAGTGCAGCACACAAAGCATGCCAATAAATAAAATCTGAAGCAAAAAACGAAATAGAGAAAGTTTTTCTGAATACTTTGTCTCATCTTTGGCTGCTCTGAGGTTGTCATTCTGCAATTAATACCAAAAGCAAGAAGCGATCTAGAGATGACGAGGGTATATCGGAGAAAATGTTAAAAGTGTGGAAGTTGCTGTAATAACATCTTCATGGAGAGTACCGGCACCTTTATTTCCAGAAAAAAAGTACATGTTATAAGTCTATCAAAACCAGTCCATCTGAGTTCGCTGATGCCTAAAATGTCTAACTTGTAATATCCATTTCATTTGTTACCTGCTTAATATTTCTTATCTGCTACAGTGTTCTGACATTCCATGATCCAATCTTTAAAATTTTTTATGACTTAATAAGTGACTCTTTCAACAACAAGAGTTCCGAAAGGCTTTCCCCTTGGTGTGTCATATATACGTTAACCGCATCAAACCAAGCTCGATAACTGTCTTCTGTGATCTCGCAAGTCACATCTGTCGGCAGGAGCATTTATTCAACCAGATTTGCAGTTTCCATAATCAGATAATTTTTACAGGAAAGGGTGATTAGCCCTTTGCCCAACCCCGGAAGGGACTATACCTGCAGGGACTGGGTCTCCCTCTTAGGAAAGGCAGAAGTGTGGTTGGGGTATTCTACTACTGCCCGAACACAGGGGCTTCTACTAGATAGTTCTTGAAAATCCCCCAAGCTGCACTGATCTCTTTTCCAGCTAACTCCTCGTTCCATGTTACGTCTACAAGCTGTCTCCTGAGCTCTTCATAATCACCCCTTGTGGTTCCACATATATCCTTTTCTCACAGAGATTCTCGCACTGCTGGCAACCACCCAGGATCACTTCATGGTCACTCTCACCAATTGGCAGGTGATTTGACACCTCATTTATAATTACTTTCTCTGATGAGATCAAATCCAAAACCCTCAATCCTCGTGTGCCCTCTGTTACATACTGTCTGAGGTAGTTGTCCCTCAAAAACTCAAGAAACTAATTTTCTTTACTTCCAGTTGCTGTCCCATCATTCCAGTCTATATTGCCATAATTAAAATTGCAGATAATGATCCCTCTTTTTTAATTTGTTGGCTAATTTGATTATACATTTCATAGTCACTACCAACCGGATTACCAGGTCTATAACAACATCCAACTAAGCATTTCATTCTATTCACCTCTATCTCACACCACTCTGCCTCAAAACCTGGCACTATTTCCCTCTTGCATCTCTACTTTGTATATTGGATATAACTCTTTTTCTATCATTAATAGCACTTCCCCTCTCTTTTTATCCTAACGAAACACATCGTATCCTTCCATCTCTATTCCTGTCAGGATATCATCCTCATCCAACCATACTCACTTATTCCAACAATATCTGGGTGAACAGACTCAATTAATGGAACCATTTCATCTGCCTTGTTTCCTACACTTCTAGCATTTGTATACAAACACAGCAGCTCATTCCTCAATCTACAGGTAGTTCTACTGATACCACTCATTCAATGTGATTTCTCCATGCTCAACCGAAGCCATTTTTCTTTCTTGCTTATTCATTTTAGAATCCTCTTAAAATCCAACTGCTTCCTCTTGATCCCATGTCATCCCATTCCTGTATACACATGCATTCGAATCTCTTGAAGCATCCACCTTTCTCATGCTGTGTTCCCCTATCCACCTTCAGCCTCCCCATTTCCCTGTCCGTCTTGCACACCCATTCTCTATACTCATGAAACTCACTTCCTCATTCATAACCACCTCTTCAATCTCTCATGTCTTACTCTCCCGCACTGCTTCTCACTTGATCAGATTCATTCTCTGTACTCACTTCTCCACCTTCCAGCAGCAGTCTCTCCAAGCAACTCACACCAAAACCATTCAAATGCAGTCCATCACGCTTATATAGTTCACTTCATCCATCAAGCTCATTCTACACATTAACAAACTGCACTCATTTCTCCTCACACATTTCAGCTAACATGTCATTCATAATCCTTGCTCACTGCCTCACCTCACCAGTGTCATACCTAGGCAACACGCTTGCTACCTTTCCTATTACACTGTTCTCTTTTATTCATCTAAGCAACATCCTGATATCCAATCTGACGTGCTCTTTGTTCTCAGTCAAGTCATTTGCATGCTTTCTTGTCATATCCAATGCCTAAATCACTCTATTCGTTCTACTTCCAATATATCACCAAGTATTCTGAAGGAATGTGCCAGGGAGTTTACATCTTCCTTGACATATTTTTTTAATATGAGTCTTGCACTAGGTCGAGCTCCAAAGGAGTGGAAGGAGGGCAAGATTGTGCAGCTTCATAAGGGAGGTGAAAGAACTCAATCATCAAATTATAGGCCTATCTGTGTGTCAGGTTTTGTGATTAAGTTGTTGGGGAAGCTGGTGGGAACTAAGATACAGAACCAGTTTGACAACAATATTATTATATTTGATGGACAGCATGGATAAAAGGAGGTCATCTATTACTAACTTACTTACTTATTATAAATAAGGTGACAGCTACTTGAGAAAGGAGAGGGATACACAGTAGCATACTTAGATTTTACAAAGGCTTTTGATAGATGACCGCATGTTAAGTCGACAGTCAAATTAGAACAGATGGGATTGGATATTAGATTAGTGCATTGGATCGGATACTAGCTATCTGATAGGTATCAGCAAGTTGTGTATGGAGGAGCAATATCCCAGAAGAGGAAAGTCACTAGTGGAGTGCCTTAGAGATCTGTTTTAGGTCCATTGTTGTTTAACCTGTATGTTAATGACATTGGCAAAAATTTGGATGGGGATATTCAGTTATTTGCAGATAATGCAATATTGGGAGAATCTATGAAGAGCAGAGAAGATGTAGTGGTCTTACAAAAAAACTTGAAGAAACTGAGCGAATGGGGATGTGAGTTCAATATTGCAAAATGTAAGGTTTTAAAATTTGAGAAACAAAAATAGGATGTAGAATTTATGCTTGGTGGGGATATATTGATGGAGGTGGAGGAAATATGAGATCTTGGGGTGATAGTGGATAAGGATCTGAAATTTAGGGGACACTGACTTGTAGAAATAAGGATATTCTTATTCCACTGTATAAAGCTTAGATTAGCTTAAAAGATTTGCTTAAAATTATAATAACAGAATTAACTCACGTAAAATATTATTTATTAGTAGAATTTTCGCCTGAGTCGACAGGTCGATTGGGAGTAGTATTAACAAGAAGTCGCATCTAAGTAACATGCGGACCCTGCATAGGAAGCGGGAATAACGCGTAGTAAAAGAAGAAGTAGAATTTTTGCCTGAGTATCACAGGCATCTTCAGCACATGTAAAAAGCTAATTAAACAATGTGACAATTCCAAAAGGCCCCACCTAAGTAGCTAATGTAGGATAACTAAAAAAGGGTCATTAAATTTCTGCACTTATTTAAAAAACAAATAGATAAATAAATAAATATATATACGCATACAAATTAAAAAAGTTAGGAAAGATTAGCTGATCTAAAAAGTACTATCTCACACAAAGGGGATAGACGTAGACCATCGGATCTGTTTAAGTTAGAAAAGTGAAGTTTCACATGTTTCTTTATAAAGCCGTTCCATGAGGAACTGTCTTTTGTGAAAGACTTTTGTCTTGTTCCAATGAACTATGTCTAATGTTGATAGCATCTCTGCAACCCCACACTGTTCAGGTTCAAGGTATTGAATATATGACTTGTGTTCTTCTAGCCAAATAAAAGCAGATCTTCCTGTTTGTCTGAAATAAGATAACCCACAACAGCAAGGAATCCGGTAGACACCTAGATAACTGAGATGTGGAAGCTTGTCCTTTGGAGAAGTGAGAAAGTTGGAGATTTTTCTGATGGGTCAAAAGGCAACAAAAATATTTAGTGATTTTAATACTTTTCCTATGCATTCACTAATGCCTTGCACATAAGGGGTAGGAATATGCGTTATTTCTTCTGTATTTGAAGAGGAAGATATATCAACACTACTCAATGCTCATTTGATGAAAGAATTCTTATATCCATTAGATAAAAAAGAGGAAATAATATATTGCAATTCTTTCTGTAATAGTTCCTCTGAAGAACAAAAGGAGTGGGCTCAATGAACTAGTGTTTTAATAGTTCCTGTGCATAATTTCGCCATTGCTCCAAATAAGGTACCCATGATGAAATTTTTTCATAGCACAGACAGAGGTATTCGATCCTTATCCCAAAAAACAGCTAACAGGATGCGTTTTGAATGTGCAAAAATTCTTTTTAATGCCAAGACTCCTTGTCCTAATCTATCTTACTCTGAATTAAAAGCACTAAAATCACTGAATAATAATAATAATTTAATTATTACGAAAGCTGACAAAGGGAAGGCTGTAGTTATTCAAGATAGAAGAGAATATGAAAGAAAAATATCTCTATTGCTCCACAACTATTCAACTTACAGGTCCCTCACACTGGATCCTACCGGTAGTCAATTAAAAAGACTTAATGCTCTTATAGATAATGTATCTATATGGGATGAAGATCAAAAGAAAAAAAACTAAAAACCTCCTTCGGTTGTCCACCTAATTGTATGGTCTTCCAAAAATTCATAAACCAGGCATTCCATAAGACCAGTTGTAGACTGTATAGGTTGTCCGACTTATATTTCAAAATTTTTTATCAAATTTACTCACTTCTTCAACTATAAGAACTGCTACTTATATAAAAAAATTCTTTTTATTTCAAAAAAAAAAAAAATTTCGGATCTTCACTTGGACGCTTTGGATATTATGATTAGTCTAGATGTTGTTCATTATTTACTAATGTTCCTTTATCTGACACCACTGAATTACTGCAACAAGAATTTCCTTCAGACATTGTAAAATTATTTGATTTTGCAATACATTCCAGTATTTTTCCTTTAAAAACAAGTTATATCAACAAATCGAAGGAGCAGCAATGGGCAATCTTATTTCTCTTGCTATTGCCAACTTCTTCATGAAACACTTTGAACAACGTATTTTTGACAACATTTCTCCTAGACCTACTCATTGGTATGTAGATAACATTTCTGCTATCTGGAATATCTCTTCTGATGAATTACAAGTTTCTCTCTAAATTAAATGCACTTCATCCAAGGATTCAGTTCACCCTAGAAGTAGAAGTAAATAAGCAGTTAGCCTTTTTAGAACTTCTAATTGTTCACCAACCAGATGGTAACCTACATTTCTCAGTCTATAGGAAGGAGACTTACACAGGCCATTATATCTGTGCTGAATCTCATCACCATCCCAGTCAAAATGCAGTAAGTATTACAGAAAGAATTTCAATATATTATTTCCTCTTTTTTATCTAATGCATATAAGAATTCTTTCATCAAAAGAGCTTGGAGTAGTGTTGATATATCTGCCTCTTCAAATACAGAACAAATAATGCGTATTCCTATCCCTTATGTGCAACACATTAGTAAACACATAGCAAAAGTATTAAAACCACTAAATATTTTTGTTGCCTTTTGACCCATCAGAAAAATCTCCACCTTTCTCACTTCTCCAAAGGACAAGCTTCCGCATCTCAGTTATCCTGGTGTCTACAAGATTCCTTGTTTTTGTGAGTTATCTTATTTCGGACAAACAGGAAGATCTGCTTTTATTTGGCTAGAAGAACACAAGTCTGGCCGAGTGGTTATCATATCCACTCTCCAGCCAAAGGGCTGTGGGCTAGAATACAGCCGTGGGCATGGATGTTTGTGATTGTCTGTGGAAATAGCAATGGCGGTGGTGGTCGGCGGTAGGTGGCGTTGGTGTTGTTGCAGAGTTGAGTGGTGGAGACAGAGCTGCAGATCAGGTGTCCTCCTTCGATGAGTCTTTGGACTCCCTGGAGGTGTCAAATAATAATAATATTCAATACCTTGAACCTGAACAGTCTGGACTTGCAGAGCATGCCATCAACACTAGACATAGAGTTAATTGGAACTAGACAAAAGTCCTTCACAAAAGTCGGTTACTCATGGAACGGCTTTATAAAGAAACATGTGAAACTTGACTTCACTCTCCTAACTTAAACAGATCTGATAGTCAACGTCTATCCCCTCCCTTTGGGGGAGATGGTACTTTTTAGATCACCTAATCTTATATAACTTTTTTTTAATTTGCATGTATATATATATATATATATATATATGTGTGTGCATGTGTGTGTGTATGTATATTATTTATTTATTTATTATTTATATTTTTTAAATAAGTTAGGAAATTTAATGACCCTTTTTTAGTCATCTTACATTAGCTACTTAGGAGGGGCCTTTTGGAATTGTCAGTTATTGTTTAATTAGCTTTTTACATGTATTGAAGATGCCTTTTTTAGTAGATGAATTTTTAGTAGTAAAAATTATACTAATAAATAATATTTTACGTGAGTTAATTCCATTATTATAATTTTAAGTAATAGAGTGCGATTATTGAATCAGCATTTTATTTGTGTGGATCATGCTAGTGTAAATGATCTTATGCAATATGTAGAAGGGAGGAAATTATTAGGAGAATTGGAAATAAAAGAATCAGAGTTATATCAGGTATTGATTGGGTTATTTGTTAATAAGGCTGTGGGAAGGGTGACATATCACCATGTATTCTTAAGGAATGTGCACAACAGTTAGCTATGCTCTTGATCTGGTAATTTATTTTAAGTCTTGAAGTGGGTAAGATTCCTAAGGAGAAGAAAGAAGGCAAAATAGTACCACTCCAAAAGCATGGTTCTAGGACAGAAGTTTCCAATTATAGACCGATCTGTATAACTGCAGTTGTAGTCAAGGTGTTGAAGAGATTGGTGAGGAATAGAATACAAGATTGGGTTGATGGGCTTAGCATTTTGGTTTTGACTTCGTATTCTTTATGATGGTTAACATGGATTTGTAGGTCTTGTTTTAGCAGGAAGTGTGTTAGCTAAGGGAGAATCATATGCAGTGATATTCTTGTAACTTTGGAAAACCATTTGATAGATCACCATGTAAATTGGTCTAAAAGCTGCAGAGGATGGGAAACAATAGTACATTGGTTAGATGGATTGGCGATTGGCTCTGTGAACGATACTAGCAAATTGTGTATGATAGAGCACCGTCTCACAAAAAGAGAATAACCAGTGGAGTGCCACAGAGTTCAGTTCTTGGGCTCCCTGCTGTTTAACTTGTTTGTAAATGATATATCATGTGGGCTGAATGGAGATCTTCAGTTGTTTGCTGATGATGATGCAAAGTTGGGAGGAATTATAAATAGCACTGCTGATGTTAATTCCCTTCAGGAAGATTTGAATAAACTTTTGACTTGGACAAAGCAGTGGGAGGTAGTTTTAACATTAATAAGTGCAAGTCGTTGCATTTTGGGGTACAGAAATATCATATTAATGGTGCTATACTACAGAAAGTGGATGAGATTCGAGATATGGGAGAGATGGTTGATAATAGACTGAAGTTTAGAAAACATATTGCAAGTGTTGCAAAGACTGCTCATGTTACTGATGCTATGGTAAGAAGTACTCTAACATATAGGGTTAAGTAAGTGGTTGTAGCCCTGTATAAAATACTGGTCCATCTAAACTTGGACTATTGTTCTCAGAACTGGTCACATGGTTTTCAATGTGATGTGGAAATAGTGGGGAAGGTACGCAGATGAGCGAGACTAAGACAATATTGGGACTCCGGAATACTATGGAAAGAGGTTGAAGAAATATCTACTGCAGAGTTTTGTGGCTAGAAGGAACAGAGGTAATATGATAAAAACGTTTAAATTAGTGAGATGAGATTTTATCAGATTAATTGGGGGAGTATACAAAGAGTAGGGGGGAAGAATCATATGCCATCCCTGGAAGTTGTGTAAGTGTGGTGAAGAGAGGTGTGAGTAGATTTCTTACATGGAGAATTGTGTCAGTGCATTACCAGAATATGTTGCTAAGGATTTTAAGATTCAGTATGCTGGCCTGACTGGCCTAATAGTTAGTGTATCCACTCTGCAGTCAAGAGCCTGCAGGTTTGAATCCTAACAAGGGCATGGATGTTTGCAATTGTCTTTCACCTTCATAAAACTATATAAAACACTCTTAACAGATGGAGTGGGTTACATTGGAGAAGTAGACCTAAAACCTCCCACAATGGAAGAGGTCTTTACCCAGTAGTGGGGTAGATACAGGCTGGAAAAAAAAAAGAAAAAAAGATAAACATGTTGTCAGTTGAATGAACCTACCATGATGTGGCTGCTGACTCCATAGTGTGGAGTAATAATAATATTGTCTGCTCCAGCTTCTTTTCACATTTCAGATTGTTGATAGCTTTTTCTATCTCAAGTATTGATATGTTCTCCCATATTAGAATATTTTCTAACACTGTGGCTTATCTGGTATGAAAAAAGAAAAAAAAAAAACTATTTAATTAACCAGTTTCCTATGACGTATTATATTTCCAAGATAAAGTTTAAAATAATAAAAAAAAAACTTGTATTAACAATTTGATTTCTAAAGTAACAACTGTTAACATAGAATGAACTTAAACTAGATAGAGAACACAGAACCAAGATATCAGACATGTAGTTCACTGTTGCACTGTGCTGTATGAGTGTTGTACACTAATTCACAGCTGTATGGGTCTATGATGTACACCAACTAAAGTTGGTTTAAATGCAACTGTCAGTCCTGCATATAACATATCAACAGTACATTCAACATCTAGTTTAAGTTTATGCTACAGATGACAGTCGTTACTTTAGAAATGTAACACTCTGTTAATACAGTTTTTTTTTTTTTTTAATTTATAATTTTATCTTGAAAATGTGCAATTAGAGGTAGAAAAGTGGTTGATTAAACATTTTTTTTTCTTAATACTTTTGATTTCTCTTGACTAAATGTTTATTATTTGTGGTTCATATTGGATAACTAACTTCATAAAAACCTCAAGTCATTTTAAAGACTGTTCTGTTACTGCTTGTTTCATTTAATAATCTTCCAATGTAACTACTTCCGCTACCCAAAATATCTTTATCTACAGTTTTTGTCACCTTTTTCAATTCTGATTCTAATTAGAATACACTTTTCTTTACATCTAAGTGTTTTTTCAATAGTATTATTATTAGCATATATTAAAATAGCAGAGTAGGAATAGTTTATGTTGGAACAATGTTCCAACATAAAAAAAAAAATGTGCACAAATTCACATGGAGAGAAGAGGCAAGGAATAAGAAAAGTCTCATTGACCATGTCATTGTTGACAGTGATGTTTTCTCCCTGGTGCAGGACACCAGGGAGAAAGGTGTTAAAATATTTGGTGCTCTTCAGCTTAGATTTCTTTAAAAATTAACTGGAAGAATAACAATCAAAAACAGGAGAACACTGAAATGTCAGTATTTACTATGATTAATTCTAAGTTGATTCACTACTCAATTTTTAAGTGAAAATATAAAACATTATTCAAGATTAATCATACCTAATAATGGAAGATGGTCTCTTTACCACCTTTAGCATTACTGACTACTTTCAGATCATCCATTCCCTAAAATCCAACATGATAAAGATTTCTGTCACCATTGTCCCAAATTACAGTATTTGTCGGCATACAAGACACACTTTTTTTCTTTGAAAATAGGTTTGAAAAACAGGGTGCGTCTTATACGTCGATACTAAGTTTTTTATTACTTTCATTTCTGGAAATTTTCTCTGTTCTGACTGAGAACGCACGTAACTCAGTACTTCCGAGTTATGTGATTTCTTTCTTGCTTCCTTGCAGTGTGTGTGAGAGCATTCCAGTTACGTAGGGTTCAGTGGATGCGCATGCACTGTCATCGACGATCACAGCTGTTAAATCACAGATATGCCGTTAAATTTTCTCTAAATTTCTTGGCAAATAATGGATGAAAAATGTCGGCATTGCTACAATATTGCATACAAACTACATTGCATATGCTAAAGAACATGGAAACAGGGCTGCAGAGAGGTATTTCAGGCTGCCCCCAACTGAGAAAATGATAAGAACTTGGTGGAATCGGGAAGAGGATCTAAAAAAAGCAACTCACAGTAAACATAACCCATGAAGTGAAACTGCAAAATAGCCAGAACTTGAGGCAGAACTGAATACTTGGATTTTAGATCACAGAAAAGCGGGACTTTCAAAGTCTACAAAAATGATTATTCATCAAACAAAAGCAATAGCCACTAACAGAGGGATCGCCAACTTTACTGGATCAACATCATGATGTTCAAGATTCATGAAAAGAAACCAGTTATGTATGCGAACAAAAACAAAAATATCACAAAACATGCCAGCTGAATATGAAGAAAAAATTATTGAATTTCATTATTTAAATTCATTATAATATTTAGTGATAGTTTTTTTTCCCTAAAAATGTGTACAAAAAAGGGAGTGCATCTTATATGCTGGTAAATAGTATATAAGCAGCACTGCGTGGACTAGCTGCACCCAATCCTGAATTTCTGTTACCTTGCCTCACTGCCATTTCCTCCATTTTGACTCTTTCTCCCCTTGCCAATCAACCCCACGTACCACTCTAATACCAGGAATTATATCTCTTATGGCAATCTTCTTACTTTTTCTTTGGCATTCCATTAAAACTCTTTCACTGCATGGTGTGGTGATACGACAAAATTGATGTCTCAGATGATGCTTGTCATCATGATAACAAATGGAACAGAGATCATAATTTGTACATTCAGCACATTTCCAGCAAATACCAAAAATGGGTTGCTGACTACAAATATCACACATTGTTCCTTGATAGCTGATACCAGTTAGCATGCTGTCTATAATACAAAGTTCGCAAACACCAGAACATCTATAGTTAGTAGCGGTTCCTTTGTCCCAAACTACCACAACTTCCTCAGGTGATTCAAAATTTTGTACTGTACCTTCAAGACCCTCTCTGCTATCTTGTTTCCCTCACTTCCAGTCGGGTCCACGCATCACTCAAGCACCAGCACCTTCCATGACATTCATTCTCAACCCTCTACAACCATCTGTAGCAGTCTGGTCCATATCAAAATAATTAACTGAAGGACTCCATGAATTTTCAGGTATCATTATCATTTATTTTGTTTAATTTTATCATTTATCATCATAATTATCATTTTTATTGAACATTTGAGGACTAGAAAGTAATTTTTTTTAATGAAAAACATCATGCCAATGAATTTTCTGGAGAAAAAGTTTCCTGCAATGAATTTTCCAGGGAAGAATTTTCCCATAATGAATTTATGGCAAACGAGTTCTGTTTTTGTTCTAGTGGAAAAGTATATACCATTTGGAAGAGAACTAATATTAATTTACCTTCTGAAACTGAAGTTTCCATTTTGCAAGTCCTCTTGTTGCAGGAACTGCAGTTTTCTGCAATTTGGCTCTGTAAAATTATATTTATCTTATCATCAATTTAAGAAGTGATAAGTTATTATCAATTATAATAATTCAATTCCCAAAAGTTTAACATAAATGTAATTTTAAATCACAAATTAATTTAAATTACAAACCTACAGCCATGACTGGAATATAAAGTCCTTAGGACCAGATGATTTTCTTGAAATTACAAAGTGCACAACTATCAGTCATCTCCATTGGCAGATATAGTATATAATGTCTACAGTAGGGGTAGCCAACTACAAGTCCTTTTGGAGCCAACATAATTCTGGTAAGACTAAGAAGAGCCACAACCTTTGACTGATGCAATGGTACAGGAGTGAGTGAGTGTACACATGGCAAGATTGTAAAAAAGCTTGTAAGAGCTGTTTTAACTAATTACATAATTTTAAGGAGCTTACTAAGAAAATGGATACAAGGAAGGCCTCTATTAGTAAATAAGTAACTAAATTATTGTGTGTTTTGACTTTAAAATTATTTTAATTGTTCAAACTGAACTTCATTTAATGTGTTTCGAATTAAACCTTTTTTTATTGCAGTAATTTTTATTAACCCTGTTTTTCACTCTGTCTTCTCCCTATTTTTTAAATTTTTTTCTTCTTTTTTGTTTATTTTTTCCTGGTAGATTGTGAAGAGCCACGTGACGTGCACGCGAGTCGCATGCTCGCAAGCCACATTGTGGCCACCCCTGGTCTATAGCATCTATAGAATATGCTTTTATTCTCAGGTTGCCTGTTTTGCTGAATGACCAAGTTTTAAGAGGAAATTCTTTTCTCCAATGTGACCTACCTGCAATCTACCAACTACGTTTCAGTTGGAAAGGCTGTTATAAAATTGTCAAGTGTGAAAAATGACAATCTAGTGCACTCAAGAGAATAGCTGGAGAGGTTCTACAGAAAATACTAGGAGATCAGGGGAAAACCATTCATCCCAGGAAACTGTATAAGAAGGGTGTGAGTAGGGGAGTGAGAAGCAGGTCTTTTTTCATGCAGAGTTGGGAATGGTTGGAATGCCTTGCCTGAGAGTGTGGTGTCTGCAGAGAATTTGAGTGTTTAAAGCATAGTATGATGAGCTGTGGTTTGATAAAAGGACCTCCTAGATGAGTCTTTGGACTCCATGGGATCTTGGATAATAAAAATAAGAGTTATACATTTTAAATGATCATCAGAGGAATTTTATTCTTTTTTTAATCAACCTTATATGCAAGAGATCTCAAGACCTGTAACATGACAGTGCCATGTGCGGATAAGTAATTTTTTGAAAAGAAAGGAATCTGTTCACCTATTTCGTGAAGAGTTGGAGGTAATACTCATTAGAGAAAATGGTATCGGGAAGCCCATTCCAAAGGAGAGTGAGTTGGTTCAGTGAGTTTGGATTAATAACTTAACACGTATATAACCAACAGTAATAAACTTTAAAGGATTAAAGGTACAAATATTTCATACTGAAAGTAACAGTACATCATCAGTATAGAACAAACAGTTAAAGGAATTTAATACAAAGTACAGAACGGTCGGTGGATTACCAAATAAAATTATTGCTGCGTGCCAGAAAATTACTATTAATCATCATCATCATACGTATCAAGGATTTAGACCTAGTATGGCTTGTTCCGGCCTTAGAAGTCATCGTTGAATCGTTTAAGAGGACGTCCTGGTTTTCTTTTTCCTAATGGCTTGTACTTTAAGGCTTGTTTTGGTAATCTTTCTGTTTTCATTCTTTGAACGTGTTCCATCCATTTATGTTTATATTTTTTAATTTTTTCAATTACTGGTTCTTGGTTTAATTCTTTCATAATATCTTCGTTTCTTTTGTGATCAAATAGGGTATACTTTACAGTTTTTCTCATAAACTTCATTTCTGCTGTTGTTAATCTTTGTTTGTCTTTTTGTTTTATTGTCCAGATTTCGCTTCCATACATTAAGACCGGTAGGGCTAATGTATTGTATACTTTTAGCCTGGTTTGTTTTTGAACTAGGTTTCGTTTAAATATAGAGTTAATTACTCCTGTTATTTTTAAATATTTTTCAATTTTTATGTTTATATCTTTTTCATTTTAGAATCTCGGTCTTGGGGATGGACAGCAGGGTTTTTTATGCCAGTTTATCTGGTGTTTTTCATCCCACAAGCAGGCAAACTGGTCTGAGGACACACGGATTACAGTCAGGAATACTAACCTAGCCATAGGTCTGATTCGTCAGCCTATGCCGGTTGCGGAGCCTGGATAAAATTTGGGGGGGCTAGATGGTACCATGAACTCCCATAAAAAGGAGGGGGGGACGCAGTATCATCACACGAAATTTATTTTATTTATTTATTTATTTCCAGATATACCTCTTCTCACTCACAGTCAGTCTTTCCTTATCATCCATTACTCTCAAAATCTGAGAGTAATGGATGACATGACATCACATTCACAAGGATGAAAGATCTTTATAAACTGCTCACTAAATATCTCAACTGTATCCTCCACAGCAGTTGTCCTTATACAATTTTTTCCATCAATATCATCCTACCATAATCATTCATTTTTTTTTTTTTTTTGCTTGCTATGTATTTAAACTCCCTGTAGCACTATAGCAGCCAAGCTTCACTGATCTTCCTTTCAACACGACTCCTCAATCAAAGCTACACCTGCATGCTGTCTCCTGAGCTTCTCATAATCACGCCCTTTGTTGTTTTCCACATATCTTTTTTTCAACGAAGTCCTCACATGGCTGGCAATCACATCCAGGTAATCATTTCATGGTCACTCTCACCAATTGGAGTGAGATTTGACACCTTATTTCTAATGACATCCTCTGATGAGATGATCAAATGCAAGTCCATCAATCCTTGCATGCCCTCTGTTGCATACTGTCTAGGATAGTTTTCCTCAAAAAGTTAAAAAATTCAATTTCTTTACTTCCAGTTGCTATCATGTCATCCACAACCTATATTGCCATAATTGAAGTCAACCATAATGATCATCCTTTTCCTATGTGCATGGCTAATTTGCTTATACATTTCATATTACTCCATCTATGTTGGCAGCCCTATATCAACATCTGACTAAGCATTTCATTCTATTCACCTCTATCTCATACCGTACTGCCTCAAAAGTGCTGTCGCTATTTCTCCTTTGCATCTCTACCTTGTATTGGCACATCTCCTTTTCTATAATCTATAGCATGTCACCTCCCTTTTTTGTCCTTTCTACTTTCATGAAACATCATATGCTTCCATCTATATTCCTGTCAGGATGTCATCTGCATCCATGTCTCACATATTACAACAATTCACTTGTATTTGAATCCCTTCTTGGATGCAAAGAACTTTAATCAGGGCTTTACAACTGAAGGTGAGTTAGCCAGTCACATACAGAGGTGGTAGGTTTTCCATTTCCTACTTTATGGATGAAAAACCCAGCAACTTGGGTTTTATCATTCAACAATGCATGCAAACTGGCCATTAGAATGCACAGAACTAGAGTTGCCTCATAGCCTGAGTTGCTTCAGTCATAAATCTAAATAAATCAAAACCAACAATTCAATTTTTTGGTGAATGATCTCAATGCTGGCTTGATTGGCCAAGAGTGGTTAGCGTATCCACTCTCCAACCAAGAGGCTGGGGTGGGGAGGTTCAAATCCCAGCAAGGGCATGGATGTTTGTAATTGTCCTACTAACCATATGCCATATGTGCTGCTGTAACCTGTGTCTTGGAGAAGTATGACTTTTGATGTCTTTGCAAGTAAACATCTATAAATAGATTAATGGTACTGCTGTGGGTCTCCTCCCAATTTGTTAACTTCTACATGGAAGAATATTAGAACAAGGCTACTTTCAAACACTTAGTGTGGTTATGCTTTGTTGATTATGTATTTATTATTTGGCCCCCTGGGCAAGTTGCTTTGAATTCTTTTGCAGCTTACCTTATCATCCAACACCACAAAATTCACTTCACATTAGAAAAAGAATCAAATAACTCTTTCCCTTTTCTTCACATATTAGTCACTTGCTATTCAGATGGTTCACTATCTTTCTCCATTTATAGAAAGCCCACACACACACACAAAGGAAGTTATCTACATAAACAATCACATTGTCATCCGGCCTAACAATATGAAATTCTACAAACACTTACATACAGAGGACCCTGTAACCCCTAGACAGCGCGTCCCCTGGGTGGCAGATAGGGGAGCCCACCATGTGTGTGTGTACATGAGCGTGCGTGCGTGTGTGTATATATATATATATATATATATATATATGGTTGGGTGGTCCGAATATACTGAATAAGGACTCGTGGACCAACAGGGCGATAAGGGGCAATCATCTTGATTGTAAGGGAAGCGGCACTCCCATGGACTCCTAGCTGGATCTATCCTCTCCTTCTTCTACTTTGAGGAAGATCCACTTACTTTAATCTTTCCTATAAGGCCTTATCAGCCAACTCTTCTTACTTTATGACCCTTATGCTATTAGAGTACTCGAGGGCCATGGGGTCTTTTCATTTCTGGCCTTATAACTATGCCCTCTCTATAAACCTTACTATATTTCTTCTATAATCTACTCTTTCCCCTTCAATATACCCTATTCCTCCTATGGGTTTAAATTCGGAAAAAGGCTAGTTCAGAAACCTTAAGGTAGCAGCCCTACCACTGAACTATTCCATCGTCAGGCTAGTCCCCTGACATGGAGAACATAATCCTACTTGTAAGCTGACAGAAAAAGATAATCGGATTGAATCTATGGGAAGCGACCCTGGAATGGAAAAGGGAAAACGAAAATGGAAACGACAAAATATAATACACATAGCAAACTGGAATGCAAGAGGAATAGCATATAAAGAAATAGAATTAGACCAGTTATTAAATGAAAGAAATTTTAAAATGGCAGTGATCACTGAAACAAAAAAGAAATTAAAATGAACTATGAGAACTGAAAATTTTAATGTGATATACAGTGGAGTCGACAGAGACCAAAGAGCACAAGCAGGAGTCATGATTTGGATTCATTTTATAACTCCCTTTCAAAACAGTTAAAACATTATAAATTATGGAATGAAAGAATAATAGAAGCTAGAATAAAAACAGATAGAGGCTATTTAACAATAATTGGTTTATATGCCCCAGAAGAAGGAAGAGAACAGGATAATATTGATTTTTATAATCAGCTACAAAACATATATAATAAAATAAATAAAAATGATTACATAATTTTAGCAGGAGACTTAAATGCAAGAATTGGAAACACGAAAATTAATAATAATATAGGAATACATGGAGAACACACTCTAAACAGAAATGGTAAAAAATTGATTGACTTTGTAGTTTATAATAACCTAAAAATAATGAATTCCTTCTATAAACATAAAGACATACATAAATATACTTGGGCAGCAAGAGGATGGAAATCAATATTAAATTACTTCATATTAAATGAAAAGACATCAAATTTTTCACTAGATGTTAGAGTTCACAGAGGATATGAAATAAACAGTGACCACTTCCTTGTTAAAATAAAAATAAGATTACCACCTAAATGGCTACAAGTAACAAGAACAGAAAGAAAAATTGAAACATTTGTTGATAAAACTAGACTGTTGAATGACACAAATGTACAATGGCTATATGAACAAAGAATTAACCAATATCTAGATAAAAAAAAAAAAAAATGAAGAAATAGAAATAGAATGGCTTAATGTAAAAACGATACTAAATGCAGCAGCAAATGAAAGCTTAGGAAAGACCAAAAAATTCAATAAAAGAAAAAAACTGAAGATCTGGGATGATACAATCAAAGAAATAATCAAAGAGAAAAAAGAAGCCTATCACAAATGGTTAAGCAGTAAAAGATTAGAAGATGAAATAGAATATAAAAGAATAAGAGCCATAGCTAAAAGAGAAATCAGAAAAAGACATAGAGAATCATGGAATAAGTTTGTTTCTAATTTAGAACATGATTTATATAAAATAAGACCCAATGTAGATAAGATTTTGAAACACCTAAATGCAGATAC
Source organism: Typopeltis vanoorti (assembly GCF_054136105.1). Lineage (NCBI taxonomy): Eukaryota > Metazoa > Arthropoda > Arachnida > Uropygi > Thelyphonidae > Typopeltis > Typopeltis vanoorti. Next base: position 36,351,200 of record NC_143557.1, read on the forward strand.
CAAAGAAAACATAAAATTAAACACTGAATTGAAATTAGAAGAATTTCTAAATTACTACACAGAACTGTGGACAGACAAATATTTTAAAAAAGACAACAGGCAAACAATTAACGAAAATGAAAAGGAAATAACTGAAGAAGAATTAGAAATCAGCCTGAAAGAAACAAGAAATGGAAAATCACCTGGAGAAGATAAGCTAGGTTCAGAACTATATAAATACGCAGGAACAAGATTCAAAGAAAGACTCTTATTATTTTTAAATAAAATTTACTCAACTGGTATCCCCCCAATAGAATGGAAAAAAGCAATTGTGATTCCTATCTTTAAGAAAGGTAATAGAGATGACCCTAAAAACTATAGAGGTATCAGTATACTAAATTCCTGTTACAAAATATATAGCAGAATCTTAAATAACAAACTAATGAAATATTCCGAAAACTTTATTCTAGAGGTACAGAATGGATTTAGAAAAGGACGATCATGTATAGACCCAGCCTACTGCCTAAAATTAATAATAGAGAAAAGAAGAGAATATAATTTAGAAACACATATTGCATTTATTGACTTTGAAAAAGCATTTGACAACGTTAAAAGAAACATATTATTTAACATATTAAAAGAAAGACAAATATCAAATAATATCCTAAAAGCTATCACAAGTATATATGAAAATAATCGAATACAAATAAGATTAAATCATGAGCTATCATATACAAGAGAGATAAACCAAGGGGTCCGACAGGGATGTCCCCTCTCAGCAACTCTTTTTAATATCTACTTAAATTAAATAATAATAAAATGGAATAAAAATTTACATCAAGGAATTAAACTTTCTCCTAAAATTAACTTAAACACTCTCCTCTTTGCCGACGACCAAATAATAATTACAAAATCTGAAGATAACTTACAGAAAGCTATTTTAGATCTAAATGAGATATCCAAAGATTATGGTATGATAATATCAATGGAAAAATCAAAAACTATGGCCTTTATAGGACAAGATCCAGCAAGAACTAAAATAGTAATAGATAACAAGATCTTAGAACAGATGAATTCATTTAACTACCTAGGATGAATGATCACATATGAAAACGAAAAAGATATGAACGTAAAAATTGCAAAATATTTAAAAATAACAGGTGTAATTAACTCTATATTTAAACCAAACCTAGTTCAAAAACAAACCAGGCTAAAAGTATACAATACATTAGCCTTACTGGTCTTAATGTATGGAAGCGAAATCTGGACAATAAAACAAAAAGACAAACAAAGATTAACAACAGCAGAAATGAAGTTTATGAGAAAAACTGCAAAGTATACCCTATTTGATCACAAAAGAAACAAAGATATTATGAAAGCATTAAACCAAGAACCAATAATAGAAAAAATTAAAAAATATAAACATAAATGGATGGAACACGTTCAAAGAATGAAAACAGAAAGATTACCAAAACAAGCCTTAAAGTACAAGCCATTAGGAAAAAGAAAACTAGGACGTCCTCTTAAACGATTCAACAATGACTTCTAATGCCAGAACAGGCCATGCTAGGCCTAAATCCTTGATACGTATGATGATGATGATGACAATCACATCGTCATCCAGCCTAATAATATGAAATTCTACAAACACTTACATACAGAGCTATTTGTTCTAATCATGCAGCCCTTTCCACAGAACTCAACTATCTGCACCATACTTTCTTGGTCAATGGCTACAGCTCCCACCAAACAGATAAAATACCGCATAGTCTCTTCCCCACTTTCTTCTCCCAAAACACACAAGAACAAAACACCACCATTCCAATTCCGTTACATCCACCAGGATTAATCCTGGTGGTGCCTGTGAATAAGCTACGTTAAACTTGTGCTATCACATTTTATCATTATTGCAAGTGTTTCTCATGCAAAATAATCAGTAAATGGAAAACTTTCAGAGGGTACTAAGGAGTCGATTACTTCTGCACAATCTATAAGTATCCATAGTCCATCAAATCAGTTATCTTTACAATTAAAAAACAGCCACGTGAAAGTACCTGCTATGCCTACAGTATGAAGTAAAGATGATGACAATAAATGCCAACAATGAAAGAGTACGTTGAATCTCATCAGCATAGTGCTGTGAATCACTGACAAATCTAATAACAATATGAAGTGCCACAGCTGTAAAACCAAAGTTACAGAGAAAAAAAATGTATATTGTGCAATTTCTGTTGCCACTGGCTACATGCTCTCTCTGTAAAAAAGTAGATAAATCAGCACACAAGCTTTTTATCAATCTCAACCAGACTTTTTTCTGTTCATTGTGCCTTCCTTCCATTAAACAGCTTCTGAACTTAGGCAAACAAATCAAAAATCACCTTAATACTATGACTGAAACCTTCTCTTCCAAAATCTTAATGCTGGAAACTAAGCTTGAGCTACTCGATGATCAGTGCCCCATCACAAGAGCACCCTTGTCCACTAATGAATTCCGTGACCTAATCACATCAATCAAGTCTGAAAACAGGAAACTCCATGCCGTTATTTTGAACTTTCTGATGGAAAATGGTAAATCATTAAAAAAAGACAGCAAATTATCAAGAGAATGCAACTTCGATCCCAGAAATATCAGATGTCATAAAGTTGGACCCATAAATAAAAGAAAGGATGGAATGAACTTTCCACATCTCATGTGGAAAGTGGAAAATCTCATGACCTGTTACATGCTGACAAGCACATCCAAATGAATAATGATGATATATAACAAGTTAAAGGACACTTGCTCCCAATTGCGAATATGTGCTTGACCTGACTTAACATTTGCCCAGAGGGAACAAGGATGCCACCTTTATATCCGCTCTGACGTACCTTGCCAGAGAGCACCTAACCTAGAATCACCCAACTTTGACCTTCTTTGGTTGAAAATATCCCTTCCTTACTCAGTCAAATTGAATTGCTGTCTTTATCACTCCCCTAATGCCACCAACCACTCTGAGCTCTTAAATTTTCTCTCTTAAAAATTGATTTTCTCCAATCCCACTCTCTTAACATCAAAATCATCCTCCTAGGAGATTTTAATGTCCATAACACAAACTGGCTTTCTTCCTCTAGTTGTATAGATCTTGTGGACAGAGATGCTGAAACATTTGCGATCACTAACAGCCTTATACAAATTGTTTACATGCTAATCAGAATACCAGATAACCCAAACCACTTCCCAAATAGCCTAGATCTCTTCCTTACCAATGACCCTTCCAAATACACAGTGAATCTAGTGAATCCCACTGGGTAATTCTGACCACAATCTGGTGCTCATCCCCCCCCCCCCCCATACAACAACACTTAGACAGCCACTCCCACACAAGAGTAGTTTGGCATTATAACAGTGCCAAGTGGGACAGCCTCCGTGACTTCTATGCTTCATTCCATTGGTTGGACTATTGTTTCCGGTCTTCCAATCGAAACATGTACCGAACGTATCACCAAAGTACATTCCCTGTAATTCTCTGAACTGCCATACCCTGACTAAACCCTGGTTCTCCAGAAGATGTGACAAGGCTGTACAAATGAAAAATCAAGCATACCATAATGACTCAAATTAAGAACTCCATCCTCCTTCAATGCTTATACTGAAATATATGCAAGAAAACTATCAACGCTTCCAAAACAGAATTTGAATGGGCAAAAGGCAGGAAACTTGCAGCCTGTCGAAATGGTAGCTGTGCCTTTTGGTCTCTTGCCAAAGCAATTGGTAGTAACTTTCACCCAACACTATTCCTTATCATACCCAGATGCCTCTATTGCATCGTTACCTACAGAAAAACTAATCTCCTGGCTTCGCGCTTTTGCCTCCATGCATGCATAACTGAAAATGGTAAATTCCCAAATGCCCCTATATCCTTTTGCCAGAAAGAGATCAGAAATCTATAGTCTAAATTATACACAAAAAAAGTCTCTTGGCCCCGATAGCATTCCTCCAATTGTCCTAAAGGTTTGTGCACTGGAACTGGCTCCTATCCAATGCTACCTGTACATACTCTTACTACACTCATACCTATCCCAAAGCCTAGATATTGGCCTATAATTCAACCCATTCCTAAGAAGGGCAACAAAACAAATCACTACCATCTACCTACCACCCTATCTCACTCACCTCAGTTCTATCTAAAGTGATGGAGAAAACATCAATTCTCAACTTCTACACTACCTTGAAGGCACCCAGCTATTAAGCAACCACCAGTACGGATTCCATCGCTGCTGATCAGGAGATCTACTCTCATATATCACCCATCTCTGAACAAATCGCAAGGAGAAATCTGGATGCACACTATGTATGATGGTATCACATATTCTTTATCTTCTCACAATCCAACTAATGCCAGGGTTCCACAAGGCTCAGTTCTCTCACTAGCACTCTTCCTTCTGTATATTAACAACCTAATGCAGTTTACCACCAACCCAATACACAGTTTCACAGATGACAGCACACTGCACTCCTCATTTTCATTTGACAAACCTAACAAAACACAACTTACTTCAACCTACAGAACATCAATAATCACTGCCTTCAATTCTGATCTCCAGGCCATCCTCCAATGGGGCTCAGATAACCTCATCAATTTCAATGTGTCTGTCTTATTTCTCACAAAAGAGAACCATTTTACTCCATTATTACTTTTAAAACAATCAAATTTCAAGACAAGATGAGATTTCTCTTCTTGGAATTATCCTGACATGGCATAAACACATTACAACCATTGCATCCTCAGCTTCCAAAAAACTAGGATTTCTGTTTTGCTCAAGACGTTACTTCACCTCTAAACAGCTGTTAACCTTATATAAATCACAAATCTGCCCAGCTATTGAATACTGCTCTCACATTTGGAGTGTTCCTAAAAGCTCCCTCAAAATGCTTGACTCGATAGAGAGGAGAGCAATTAGATTGATAAATGACCCATCTATTACCAGCTTACTTCCCCCCCCCCCAACTTTCACAGAGATGTTTGGTCTCTGAAATTTGAGTATTCTATAAATATTTCCACCTGAAATGGCATCTAAAATAGCATCAATAATTCCCCCACTCAGTATTAAGCCCACTGGAACACATACAGCTGCCACCCAACATCCTTTCACAGTACACCTTGAAACCCCAAGAACATGTTTCAGTCCTCCTTCATCCTGCTACTGCTGTACTGAGGAACAGTCTTTCCTCCCTGATGTATTTCCCAAGGAATACAACATACAGGCTTTTAAATCAAATATAAACAAGTTTCTCCTTTCCCAACCCATTACCTATATATGGTACTAATGTACTATAGGTTGATTAACCAACCTCTCATGTATGGGCTCAACATTAAATATATATATATATCCGAGGTGCATCTGAAAAGATGGCCAAAATACTCATAAAATATAACCTTCACACACATCCAAACCACATGTCAAATTAGCAACTAATACTCTTTCCTAAAGACAAACTCCATCTCCTAACATATCCTATAATATAAGTTCCCTGTGACTTAGCATACTGTGGATGTATAGACAGGAAGACTGTTAATATCTGCCTCGGAGAACATAAGAAATACATTCGCTACCATTATTATGGTAAGTTAGAACTAGCAGACAACACTTAGGACACCTCTTCACAGAGGATTAGATGGAAGAAAACCAATGCTATATAGAAGTATTTACAGGTCAGAAAGCCTATTTTAGAATCAGCAATGGTCATGAAACATTGCCTAACATTAACAAGTGTAGCTGCATTAATCTGCCAAAAATTTGGGAGACTTTCATCTTAAGTTCAACTCCTGGCCAACAGTAATACTTCTTTTATACAATATTAGAGTGTGCCAAATTAGGACTTTAGATCTTTTGTCTGTTATGATTTGAATAATTTCACTTACTCGTTGTCAAGTATAAACTATAACATGTTTTCTCAAGATGCTGGTTTGAAATTCACCAAAATATAACCAGTCAATAGGCATCCTGTTATAATTTAATTTTGTTTTGGCAGTAATGTCCAACACTTAAGCCTGTGAACTATATTCTTTCAGTATTTGTTGATACTATCTGAATCATTAGCTAAATTGGCTGAATTTTTCCAAGTTTTCTGTTTCTTTTCTTTGTTTTGATTCACAGCAGCAACAATAAAGAATTTCCTGCAACCTTCTAAAATTCATTAGAATTCTTCAATTGTTAACATTTTTTTCTGCATTGACCTCCACAATATTTCCAATTGAATTTTCCTGGATTTTATTACACTCAGTATTTTCACCAGAAACAAGTCTCTTAAATGCATATGTTGGGGAGGCTAACATCTGTTTTGGTGATACATCAGTGTTTATCTATGCTCTTTTATACAGCTTCCATTTTAAGTAACAATTCTCAGCCTAAGTCACATTAGGTTTTCCTTAACTTTGTTAACAAGTTAACTGCCAAATCTGTTGGAGTCAAAGAGTTGCATCTTATCTACTAAGTGCTTTGGCAGTCAAATGAATTGGCTTTAATGGATTATTCAAATCATGGTCCAGCTGAATGTTGATGTATTTGATTAAATATGTTAAGAATCTATTTAATACACTTAAATAGTCTTGAAGATATTAAAATGATATAAAAGCAGCAAGTTCCAACATGTCTTAACATTCATAAATAATTCCACTTACTCATGTTCCCCAATTTACTCCTTATTTTTGTTGCAAAACTCCTATCACACCTTGGCAACAAACTTACAAACATGATGTGTTTCCATTGGAATTCATTTGATTTTTACTTCTTAAATTTATCGAAGGGATCACCAAGAGTGAAAGATGGATAACTGAGAGGAGACCTCCATATAATCTTTTAAGGAATGCAGAGAACCAACTAGGACTTCTGACCTAATGTTCAATCTTAAATTTCTTATAGTGCATTCCATAAATAGGGTATTTTCTTGGATACTGAATGAATGAGGATGGGCTAGCAATCTGGAATTTAGCCAACCAAATATAATTCTTATTGGCTTAAGCCAAAGTAGAAAATGCTTTATTTATTTAGTGTATGGAGAAAAATACAAGAAATTAATGATCAAACTATATGCAGATTGAGACTTCATGAACCAATCGATGGCACTATCTGGGAGTAAATGCAAGTTCCTGAGGCCTTCTAGGAGTCATCAGTGATATGATGCATCATCTGCACAGCACCATACATGCAAAATGGTTACTTCTCTACAGCAGGGAATTTCACAGTAGGTACAGTGGCCTTGTACGGTCCTAAATCTGTTTCACTGACTTGAGAGGTGTTGAGATAGATTCCTAAAGGTTTGATAGTTGGATATGTAATCAGCTCCTTGTATGTGGTTCATTCCAATGTCTTCTCTACCAGTCCTGTGGAACATCATCTGCCACTTCCACTAGCCATATGGGAGATATGAAGGTAGGTGGAAAGTTGGAGGTGGAGAGTTGTCTTGATATATAGGAAGGTACTTGTTATTTCTGATTTTTTTTTTTATTTCTTTGATGGTAGCTTCTGAAGTATGAATGAGTGATAGGGGAAAGAACAGATAACCATGGGAGAGGAGCAGATCTTAAGGTACCAGAGATGATTTTCATTGGATCTGATTACATATCCAACTATCAAACCTTCAGGAATCTATCTCAACACCTCTCAAGTCAGCAATATATAGGAAGGTACTTGTTATTTCTGATTTTTTTTTAAATTTCTTTGATGGTAGCTTCTGAAGCATGAATGAGTGACATGAGAAAAAACAAATAACCATGGGAGAGGAGCAGATCATAAGGTACCAAAGATGATTTCCATTGTTATGTTAAGCTGGGTGTACACAAGAGTCATGAGATGACTTTGGCTCCAATCAGGTGAACAGTATGCTACAACAGGGAAGAACAAATCCAGGGCTGCTGTTCTAAAAGCATTACAACCCCAAGTTGTGCCTATCAGCTTGTTTATGTTGTTCCTGGTGGATAACTTTAACTTAGTGTTTTTCCAAATCTTTTTGGTAAGTTAGACACCAGTCAAGTGTGACACCAATGTAACAAGGGATAGCTATGTCATCAACACAGATAAACTTTTGACTAGCTGTTGGCAAGATATCACTTGCATACAGGTTGAATAAAGCTGGGGTGAGAACAAATCCTTGTGGCCAATTCATCCTGCAGAATTAATGTTCTGCTTTTTGTAAATTCAGATGAAAATAAAAAAATCTTTTAAACCTCAGAGAATTTGTTCTAGTAATTTTAGAGGTTTTTGGCAGTTGATTATTTTGGCTGCTTTATGCAGTAAGCATTTCTTCAACATGGTCTCATAAGCTGATGTTAGGGTCTATGCAGGTAGTATACCTGTTTTTAAACCATTTTGGTATCCAGCTTCTATGTGGGCTGTGAGAGATAGGACCTGGATGTAGCTGTTTCTGCAGAGCTGACTGCAACCACATGGGTCCACAGAAAGTGGATAGTAGATTCTCCCCCCACCCCCAGATGTGGAAGGTACGTATCAATAGGTACCTGATTAACATGTTCCTTTGTCTTTGCTTCTTCCCACTGCTCCACCAAATGAAAGAACTTCGCAGTGTCGACCCTGTAACTACTTCTCAACATTATAAAAGTTTAAATCATATCATCTCTCCATCTTCTATCTACCAAACTCTATAGTCCACATTCCCTCAGCCAGTCCTCATAAGTAATATTGTACACATATTATAATATCTTTGTTATCCTTCTGCACTCGTTCCACAGTTAATTTATTCCCTTCAAATCTTGGGGACCAAATTTGAGCACAATAGTTCAGGTGTGTTCTGATTCTGATCAGGGCTTTATACAATGGAATGACAACTCTATTTATTTTGCAGGTCAGCATCCTTCTCGGTATTACAGCAATCCTCTGGGTTACCATCACCACCTTTGCAATACGTTCCCTGAGTTTGAGGTTTCTATCAGTCACCCCCAGATTCCCCCCCCCACACACACACACACTTCCTCCAACAGAGGTATGCAACCTCCCAATGATGTATCCCAAACTTCAAGACTTTCATCTAGCTGAATTAAACTGAAATTCCCATTCATTTTCCCATCTGTCCAGTTTATTCAAATCCTCTTGCAGAGCTACCACATTTGCACTATGAGGGTATGCTGAAAAGTTGTGATAATCAAACATGAAGGGAACTGAGGTAGAGCCATGTAACTCATGCATTATTTTACATATTCCCCATGAAGTGTTGTTACAACACTGCTGCATCACTTGCAATCCTACAAGAAAAAAGTCTTTCCCTTGTTACACAAACCAGTCCTCAGCTGCAGATATGACTTTATCATCTATGGTAAAGTTTGTTCCTTTCAAGTGCTTCTTTAAATTTGGGAATAGGAAATAGATAGGACCAGGTCTGGCAAATAGGGTGGGTGAGACAGACAGACAGACAGACAGACATTGAAAGTCCATTGGGTATTGTCTACTGGGTTTCATGACCAGTGTGAACAGGTGAGTTGTCCTGCAAAAGCAACATGCCTTTGCTGTTTCACACAGGGTTTTTCCTTCAGAGCTGTTGAATAAACTGCTGTAATAGATTTACCTTGAGGATTACACCATCCACATCTCAAAAGACAATGGCAAGAACCTTCCCTACTGACTTTTGGATTTGGAACTTCGTTTGCTGTGGAGAATCTTTGTGTCTCCACTCCATGGACTATTGTTTGGTCTCTGGGTCCTAGTGATAAAGCCATATTTCATAAACAGTTACAATATGAGCCAAGAAATTTGCACCTGATTTCTCAACATGAGCCAAAATCCCTTGAGACAGAACGTTTTCTCTCTTCTGGTCAGCATTCAAATGTTTAAAAACCCACTTCACTGAAAGCTTCTGCATGTCCAGATATTGGTGGATAATGACCCCCAACTCATTCCCTAGATATCCCCAGAGTCTTTGCAATGTTTTTGGCTGGTATTTGTCTATCATCAAGGATCACTGCATGCACTGCATCAATGTTTTCAGGTGTGATTACTCTGGATGGTCTTCCTGACATGGGGCATCTGTTGTCTTGTGAACTTGTGAAGGAATATTTCTTAGCAATAATACCAAGTTATATTCCATAAGTAAACAAGAGAATACAATTTGGTGTAAAGTGGATGACAAACAATATCAAACAAGAATTGCAAGTAAAATGCTTATGGAAGAGATGTAAGGAGAGGCATAGAGAGTAGATGTATAAAGAATGTAAGACTCAAACCAGTAGAGAGCTAGTATAAGGAAGTCACAATTGGAATATGAAAAGAGATTGGCTCTGATATTCAAAGAAAATCCTATGGAATTCTTTTGTTATGCAGTCAGTATGAGGAAGAATGACATTGTTGGATAAAAGGGAACAGAGTAACTGATGCAAAGGACATAGTGGAGTTGTTCAATGAACACTTTATTGGGGTATTTATTCCTGGAGAAGTAAGTTTTAATACTAGAGAGACAGGACAGGTTCAGAAGTGTCTTTCAAATCCTGAGTACTCTAGATGTCAATCAAGCAATGGGACTGGATGGGATTTTGCCATGGGTTTTGAGAGAATGTGCTCAAGAACTGACAGCACCTATACCTGGCTTTTCAATGAAAATCTGGCTGTGAAAAAGGTGCCCTGGGAGGGTAAGATAGTGTCATTGCATTAGGATGGTAGCAGACTGGAAATGTCAAACTATAGACCAGGCACAAACTTTGTTTGCTTACACTTGGATAAAGGATTAAACCAAGAATATAATTTCTTGGCATCTTTAATTTACAGTATAAACAAGTGGAAAAACATCTAACCTCTATCTCTAATCCAGAGTATTTTATTAATAAGGGGTGACACCTTTTGGCTACTCATATATGGAAATATGACTTCTGCATAACTTCAACCTTGGTATCACTTTTGGGTCTGGCTCCTAATGATGAGACCTCAATAAAAGTTAAAACCGGTCTGGGTAGTGACCTTTCCCATAATGCATAACATTATACATGTCCATAAGGATATGTGCTTCGCATTATGGAATACTAAGGCAAGTGATGTGAAGTCATGAGCCTCTATATACGAGTTGCCCAGTCCTAAAAATAGTTCAAGAGCAAGATTTGTTTGCTTACATTTGGATAAAGGATTAAACCAATAATATAATTTCTTGGCATCTATAATTTAAACTATAGACCAGTTTGTATTTCATCTGTAGTTGTTAAGATTTTGGAGAAATTAGTGAGAGATCATTTACAGCATTGGGTAGATGAGGGTAATGCTATTGTGAGTGTCAGCATGGATTTGCTAATTGGTGTTCTTGTTTTAGTAATATAACTGCCTTTTATAATAAAGCGACAAGAGCAGTTGATGAGGAAAAGGCACATTCTGCCACAGAGCTCAGTGCTCGAACCTGTACTGTTTAACCTTTATATCAATGACACTGTCAATGAATTGCAGAGGGATATTCATTTGCAGATGTTTGAAGCTGGGAAAGGCTATTGGTAAATACGACTGAAAAAGTTCCGATAAACACCTAGAACTAAAATGATATTAAAGCAACTGATATAACCACAAGAAAGAACATATCTTAAAACCCTTTACCCCCCCCCCCCCATGTTTCATCCAATTGTAATAATTTGTTCTTTATCTTTTTAGGATATAAGAAGACAGACATGTCAGAGATTTTGAAGAAATTCAAAGACAGAGAGAGAGAGAGAGATGAGGGCCATTATTAAATTTTTTTTTTGTGAAATGCTCTTCTCCACAGCTGTGCATTATCATACCAGGGCAACACATTCACTATCTTCTCTCTCTCTCTGTCTTCTTCAGTACAACCTGAAGCATGAAGCTCAGATCTCATCTCATCCACCCTTTCACCTTGTTTAATAATCGCATTCACAGTATCTATCGTTCCTCCAGGCAAACACTTTTCTCACATTCTATCTTGTATACCACAGAGTCTCTGTCCATCACACCTTTTACTATTTCTTCCTTGCTGTAAGCCTCATTTTCTCTCCTTAAATGCTTTCTTTCTTTTTTCGCCCCAATTACCTGTTGTCCTGCCATATTTCCATTCCTGGTTCCAGCACCGTCTTGCCTTTCTCTCATTTACTTTCTTTTACTGGTTCTCCTATCATTCCATAACACTCTCTCTCTTTCACTTCTACTCCGATTAACTTTGCATCCATTATTTCCAGTTGCCTAATCTCGTCTTTCATGTTTCTCATCTCATTCCTGATACATTCCACTTCCTCATTCAGTACATCTCTCTCTCTCTCTCTCTCTCTCTCTCTCTCTCTCTCTCTGCAAGCTACCTACCCTTCCTCAACATTCCACTCGTTTTCCTCACCCTCAATCATGCTACTTGTCTCTCTTTCTCAGTCAGTATTTATCTGTTTCTGACATAATTCTGCTGAGGTCTGTTAAGCTAATTTCCAAATCACAAAGTTCTTCTCATTTTCTACATTTTCTGCAGACATGTACTCCCTGTTCTCTCACCTGCCACATTTCTAACTACCAGGATGTGTACATGCTGCAAGCAGCACATACCACAAATTTCTGTAGAATGCTATGAAAAATGTAGTCAATAAATGGGGATGTAAAGTATAAGGTTCTAAAATTTGGTAGGCAACAATGGAATGTAAAGTATACTCTTCGTGGAGAAATTTTGGAAGAAGATGAAGAGACAAGAGACTTTAGTGTGGTGCTGAACAATGATGTGAAGTTCAGAGGTCACACTGCACAAGTTGTGAAGTCATCACATTAGATAATGGCAATGATTAGGAGGACTTTAATGTGCAGAAATAAAGAGGTTCTGGTTCCATTATATAAGATCTTGTGGATTATTGGGCACAGATTTGTTCCCTTAGTTTTCATGGTGATGAGGAAATGTTGGAAAGGGTCCAGAGAAGACCGAGTAAGGTCGTAACTGGTCTTTGGGATGTAGGATATGAAGACAGATTGAGGGAATAAAATTTGCAAGGCCTTGTGAATAGGAGGGAGAGAACACATGATTGAGAAATTGAAGTTGATAAAGGGTTATTACTAGGTTAATGTGGAAGAAATTTTTCAGAGACTGGGGGAAGAGGGTAGAACAAGGGACATACCTGGAAGATGTATAAGGAGGGTTTGAGTATTATTAATAATATATATTATTAATAATAATATTAATAAATATTATCGTCAAATTTCTGATTAGCAGTTTTACACACTCCATGTGCATACTGTATACGTACTCTATTAATATATATAAATATGGAAAAAAAATAAATATAGAAAAAATGAAATATGTGTGTGTGCGTGTGTGTGAAATATTGTTGTTAGAAAAGCATGTTTTTTGTTTAAAGTTATTTTGCACGTGTTTTCAAGCAGAATATTCATATTTTTAACCCAAATGCCTCTCTACCATTTCATTTAGTATGCCTCAATATTACAGATATGAAATATAATTCTAGTTTAGTATGACACACTAAATGGATGTCAATTTTTATTATTCATATGTGCAATACTGCTTTTGTAGCAGATGTGCATGAACAGTATTCCACACATGGATGGCAAAGATAGCTTGTTATGAAGGTGCAGAGATTGTATGAAAAAAAGATGAAGAGGCTTAATAATGATACCATTTAGCCAATACTGTTAAGCAAGCTTTATAGATTAAAACTGCCATTAAACAGCAATATAAGGCTTAATGAAAAAAAAAAAAAAAACTGTAGATACTAACCTGTGTTTTTTAGACATCAATTCCTGTTCTTTCATATAACTTATGAAATGTGAATGTTTACTTTTACTCCAGCAGAACTTTGTCCAACAGTTCCTCTTTGTCCATATGAAACTGGAAGAACTAAATTCTTCCTTTTCTTCTGTGATGCTATTTACTAATTCTTGAAAGTCAGGTGAGTCACTATGCAAATCACTAAAGCATAATGCAGGGGTTTCAGTAATTTCATGGATATCATGCATGGTTAATGATTTTTCTGATGGGATCTTTGGAATGGAATTTGCAATCACTGCTTCTTTTTTTACAGAGTGCTCAGATTTTACTTGTAGAGAATTATTAATAGGAATTGGTCTGTCATAAATCTTATATTCTGGCTGTTTCTTTTCAGACTGATGATGATCTTGATATATGACTGCTTTCTCTTCTTTCTTTAGTCTTTACTAGAAGTTTATTATGATGATCTTTTTCCAACAGACCAGATGAATTATAAGCTATATAACCACTGTTTAAACAATACTTCTGTTCAGCCATGACTTGTGTCACAATTTATTACAAAAATTTCTAATATGTGCCTAAATCCTTTAGATAATAATATTTATCTTGAAGAGATAACTCTAGTGCAAAGTATAACAAAGAGAATGTATGTATGTTATACATATTTAAACATGGAAAATGAAACCAATTTAATAAGTACTGATTAGATTATAATAATTCACTGAGATAAGATAATATCCAAATTTTTTGAGTGCTGATCTACACTCTGATACCTAACAGAATACTGTAACAACAGTAATGAAAACTAAATATTATTTATTCACTATATTAGACCAATTTTCCAACAGCTGAGAAAAAGTATACTGTAATTTCCTATAGATACTTCAGTTTTAAAATGAGGAAAAGTAATTTGTGGATTTCAGTAACCTTTAGAGGTGTGTTACTCTGACATACATCTCTTATGTGAAATACAGCATTTCTATTTTATCCTTTTAATATTCTGATAAAAATAAATGCATTTTTTAATATTTGACCACAAGGCATTTGTAAAAAAATGGTTAGGATGTTTATCTATTTCATCAACCATAGACAGAGAATAGCTTTATTAATTTGGTTGGATAAACTTATCAAACTTGCTCATGAGATAAGATAATGAAATTTAACTGCCTTTTCCTCTCTTTTTTATCCAGTGTTGTTTATAACCTCAGAAAGTGTCAGCAGCCTTAAATAAATGTACTGTCAAATAAAGTATCCCAGTTATAAGTAAGTATACATTTTTTTTCACCATGTAAAATAATTTTCATTATAGAAAGATAATCTTCTAGAATACATTTCATTAATGACACTAACAGTAAAGTTAATTAACCTTTTACCACTAGAACAAAGCATACTCTTCAATCTTTAAAAATCATTATTAAAGGAGAGTCAATATTTTTTTGAACAATCTTGAAATCCATGCATGCGCAAACATATCCCTATTAAAAGATATAAATGATTTTTCTGTGATTAATAAAAATGACTGTCTATTTACCTGAAGAGATAAAATTTTGCTAGAAAGTGTGCATGCATGTATGTTAATTATGAATAAATAG
This sequence comes from Typopeltis vanoorti, assembly GCF_054136105.1. Classification (NCBI taxonomy): domain Eukaryota; kingdom Metazoa; phylum Arthropoda; class Arachnida; order Uropygi; family Thelyphonidae; genus Typopeltis; species Typopeltis vanoorti. The sequence goes on from NC_143557.1 coordinate 36,366,443, forward strand.
TTTTCTGAATATACATGAAAGAGACAGTTATAAATCACTATATTATTTTATTTATCCTGGTCATTCCTATAATTAAAAAGTGATAAACTGATAATTGCAATGGAATTTTTTTTTTTATACAAAGTGATACTATATAAAAACAAATAGCAAATGAGATGATTTTAGCAGTTTACAAGAAGGTATTAAAACACGATAATAAATAAACAAGAACTTTATTCAAAAAATAGACAAAAAGTGAAGCACAATGGGGAGCATTCTTGTAGCACACACTCAGATCCTTTGTTTGAAAAAGACTTGAGTTTTGATTTTCGTTATTGCTGATATAAAAGAATAAAAGTAATTTTTCAACTGAAAGTGAATAAGCTGGTCTTATAGAAAAGAGACTTAGTTCTCCTCTGGGATAACTGTGGTGTACCTGCCAAGAAAATATAACCAATCTTCTTGTTAAGGAAGTCAGAAAATTGCATATAATTGGCCCTCTATAGATGGTTAAACATAGAAAGGTCTATGGGATAGCGAAACTAGATTTGTATACAGGAGATGTAAGGTGTCTAAATTAATCTCTATCTCCAGCTCAAGGGAGGGTAAAAATACTGGAAATAATATCTTGCTGGACACAGGCAATATCCTATAAAAACAAACCTAAAAAAAACATTCTCATGTAGAATTCACCACAATTCACCACAATTAAATTGATTTAATTGTGGTGAATTCTACATGAGAATGTTTATATCATGAATTCTACATGAGAATAACTGGTGATTAGTTTACGGAATTAACAACGCATATAAAGTATATTAATTAAAGGTAACTTTAATGAATAACTTCTATATTTCGGCAACGTCACATTGCCATCTTCAGGAACATAAAGATATGGTATGTGCACGCAGGCACTAACACAAAGCAAATGAGGAAGAAAGCAAGAAACTAATATTGTTCCTAAAGTCCTAATGGTGCCCTCTGGCGGGCTAATTTGGTAGTCTTGGCAGTTGGGCTGAAGTTCTCATAATGTAAGTCTCTCAAATTTGGGGTAGTTTCATGCACCCAAATTTGTTGAGGTTAGGAACGTTTTTTAGAGCTGCTGAAGATTCTTTGAATAATCTTTCATATTTAAACTTGTTGCTATGAATTATTTTTGTTTTCTTCCAACGAATTTTATGGTGGTTATCTAAGGCATGGTCTGCCAGCCCAGAGCGGCTGTACTGGTGGAACCGGATGTAGTCTTGGTGTTCTGAAATCCTGATATTTGTTGTTCTGCCTGTTTGGCCAAAGTAGGACAATTTGCAGCTACAAGGGACCTGGTATACACCAGGTAGGTCTAGGGGAAGTGGTTGGTCTTTGGTAGAGCGGATATGGGATGCCAACTTTTTATATGGTCTGTAACAGGAAGTAAGGTCATATTTTTTGAGGATATTGGTTATTTTCTCAGAGGTGCCCTGGATGTAGGGGATGGTGATAGACTTGGTGTAATCTTTATTGTGGAGGAGGGGAGGGGGGTTGTGGTTTACTGGTTTTAGTATTTTTTGGATTTTTTTTTTGGATTTTTTTGGGATTATAGCCATTGGCTAAGAAAGTGTTGAGGATGTGGTTTAGTTCAGTAGTTAGGGCCTTGTCATCTGAGCAGATTAATTTTGCCCTGTTATATAGTGTTTTTATAACCCCATATTGTTGTGAGGGGGGGTGGGACTGCTGGTGAATGTATCTACCAGTATGGGTGGGTTTTCTGTGAACAGAGAAACCAAAGATCCACCAAGCTGGCAGGTGATTAAAGTGTCTAGGAAGGGGAGGGTGTTATTTTCCTCTTTTTCTAAGGTGAACTGGACTCTGGGGTGTTGGTTGTTTAAGTGTGTTAGGAAGGAGTGGAGTGTGTCTGAGCCATGTGGCCAAATAGCAAACACATCATCCACATAACGAAGCCAAATAGTGGGTTTTTGTGGGGCGGAGTTTAAGGCTTTCTCTTCAAATGTCTCCATAAAGAAATTGGCCAAGGGTGGGGAAAGCGGTGAACCCATGGCTGTACCCTCTATCTGTTTGTAGAACTTTCCTTGCCAAACGAAATAGCCTGAGTTCATTGTGAACTGAAATAGGGCTGAGATATCGGGAGAAATCGTGAACTGAGATTTATTTATTGTGATATATTTATTATCACTGCTGCCAAAGCATATAAGAGCAATGCTAATATTAACTTTTTTTTTTGTATTGAGCCCATACACGAGAAGGTAGTTAATCAACCTACGCTACGTTTGTACTGTGTACAGATAATGGGTTGGAAAAGGCAAAACTTGTTAACTCCTCTGATTACGCAGATAAAATGTCTGTCTTACTCATAGACTGAACTGCTTATTATTTGATCAACTTATATCTAACTCAATCACAAAAAAAATGCACTTCTTAAATTAGTTGATAATGTTGCATCCTAGTCATTTGAAATAATTTGGAAACCCAAGTCTTACAATCCTAGGTTCAACTTCTGTCCCCAAAGACTTATGGATTGGCAAAAATGTACATAAAATACCATAGCTGCATGAAATCACTTAATCATGTAACCAGCCAAGACATCTATAGATGTCAAGGTTATCAATGGATGCAAAATGCACATTAAAATTTTAATACCATTGATATTACATTGAAATATATGATGGATGTGAAGAGTATGAGGATGAGTATTTGATCCATAATGGCCGGTAAGGTGGTTAAATATGCATCCTTTCTGAAATAGAAATTTTAAGGGTTTTTTTTTTTTTACTTAGGAGAATGTAGCAGAAATGAAAGAAATTACTTTCTCTCATTGTTGGTCACATTCTCTTAGAGACATTGAGACAATTAAAAATTTAAGTTTTGTCTCAATGTCTCTAAAAGAATTGTCTCTAACAGAATTTTTTTTTGTTGCTTGTAATGAAAAAAAATTATATTCTTGATTTTATCCTTAACCCAACTATGTTTTGTTTGTTCATGCTATTTTATTCACCAAAACATGACTGTCCAACAACATAAAACTCAAAGTCCCAAACTATACTTCATTGCAACTTTCATAACCTTCTTAACCCTGCAGAGGTCGCAGCTGATCAGACAGATACATGCAAATTGTTCTTCATCTTCATCATCATCGTCAAATTCCCGCCATGTACCCTCAAGGGATGTACACGATATGATAGCACTACATGAAAAATTTACATCATTACTAACTTGCTATCTACAATTTTCCACCAAATCAGTCTGTTACTTGTCAAGACTCCAACATTATCAGATCTTATGTAGAAAGTATTTTACCTTGGGTATAATAAATGTTAAGGTTACCAAGCTATTTTAAACCTGGTTTTACTCCATTTCCCAAGTAAGCAAACAGACAAACAAATCAAGTTTGCGCCTGCAAGTCTAGCTGATCCTACAGGTAATGCAAGACCAAGGCAACTCATGGTAAAAGTAGTATAACCTCTGATCACTAATCTTAATATTTACTCTTAATGCAAAGCACATCTCTTAGAGGAGATGTATGATGTTTTGTATTAAAGGCAAGTGGGCCACTACCCAACCGGTTTCGACCTTTATTGAGGTCTCATCAGTGGGAGCCAGGCTAGAAATACCAAGATTTTAGTAATACAGAGCTCATAAGTATTTTACCAGAACAAGTTACCATAAGGTGTTTTAACCTTATTAAATAAAAATCTCAGGAGGAGATATAAATGTAGAAAGTATTTTACCTTGGGTATAATAAATGTTAAGGTTACCAAGCTATTTTAAACCTGGTTTTACTCCATTTTTTACTCCATTAAAACACCTTATGGTAACTTGTTCTGGTAAAATACTTATGAGCTTTGTATTACTAAAATCTTGGTATTTCTAGCCTGGCTCCCACTGATGAGACTTCAATAAAGGTCGAAACTGGTCTGGGTAGTGGCCCCCTTGCCTTTAATACAAAACATCACACATCTCCTCTAGGAGATGTGCTTTGCATTACGGGTAAATATTAAGATTAGTGATCAGAGCTTATACTACTTTTACCATGAATTGGGTAGGTCTTGCGCCACCTGTGGGATCAGCTAAACTTGCAACACTTGCAGGCGCAAACTTGACTTGTTTGTCTGTTTGCTTACTTGGGAAATGGAGTAAAACCAGGTTTAAAATAGCTTGGTAACCTTGACATTTATCAGATCTTATATTTCCGATCTTCTAAGGCACTTTTTACTGTATCAATCCACCTATATCTTGGTCTTCCTCTGGCTCGTTTTCCTGCCAACCTGGCAGAGAACACTTGCATTGGTAATCTTTCCTTGCTCATTCTGTTTTTTAAGTGACCATACCACATGAGATTAGCTCTGCTAATGCATTCCTGGAAGCTGACAAGGCCAAGTCCTTTCCTAATATCCTCGTTGTTTAATATAATATTGCCATTGATGCCATCTGCTTGTGTCTCTAATCTTTCTCAGAACTCTCATATCTGCTGTCTCTAGTCTTTGGTCAAGTGTTTAATTTTAACACTGTCTTGCATACAGCAAATTTAGTGTTCCGACTAATTTCTCTTTTATTCCATATGAATTTATTCAATTGACTTCCTACTATATCAGCTTTGTTGATTCTATTGTCTATTTCCATATTTATTTTACCATCTTTACTAAAAATCGTGCCTAAGTAGTTGAAATGTTTTACTTGTTACAAGGGTTCTCCGTTCACAATGCAGTTGACATTTTCAATGCTTCTGCCTATTTCCATTGTCTTTGTCTTTTTATTGCTGACCTTCACACCATATCTATTACAACATTTATTCAATTTAGTCTAGGAATCTTGCAGACTGGTAGCAGATTTATTTAAGAGTATAACATCGTCCACATAAAGCAAAGGGCTGACATTAACATCTCCAATTTTGATATCAGGTTTAATATCACTTTCCTTCATAATGTGATCCATATAGCTAATAAATAACATAGGGAATAATGTACATTCTTGTCTGACACCAGATTTAACATCAAACCATCTTCCTGTACTTCCTTCAATTCTAATTGCTGACTCACATCTCAAATAAAGACTAAGTATTGCTTGATATAATGCCCCATTGACACCATATAACTGTAGTAATATGGTGTCAATGGGGAATAGCTTCTCTCTCTTGGCAGCTTGTCATATGCCTTTTCCAGATCTACAAAACTTAAATACAGATCTTTGTTATATTCCCATGATTTCTCAACTATTTGTCGTAAAGTGGAGATCTGATCTTGACAGCCTCTATTTGGCCTGAATCCAGCTTGTTTTGCCCCGAGCTTTTCTTCCACAATTCTTCTCAACCATTTCTCAAGTATACTTGCATAAATCTTATGAGGAACACTCGGTAGGGAAATACCTCTGTAATTTTCACATTCAGTTTTATTTCCCTTTTTTTTATATGGGTACTATGAGAGCTTTACTCCAATTATCAGAAATTTGTCCCTCTGTCCAGGTCTGTTGAACTATGCAGTGCAGCCACTGTAAGACTTTTATATCTCCATACTTCAGCATTTCTGGTCGAATATCATCTACTCCTGCTGCCTTTCCACATTTCAAGCCTCTGATGGCTTTTTCTACTTCAAGTATGGTTATGTATTCCTGACTGTATGACTGTTGAGTGTTTTTTTATGACTGTGCTAGCACTGCTTGTTTCATTTAGCAATTTTTCGAAGTAGTCTCCATACTTCAAGGTTATCTTTTTCTCCAGTTTTCATGGCAACTTTATTATCTCTAATCTTGTCACCTACTTGAAATTTATTTTCTATGTTCTAACCAAAGTCTTCCTATGACTTTTGTTTAGCTAGTTTTACACAGTGTTTAGCTTTCTTACATTTGTTTCTGTATTCTCTAAGAGCAAAAGCTGACTAATTTGCCAGAAACTTTTGATATGCTTTCTTCTTTTCCTTCACTGACTCTTTAACTTCCTGCATCCACCATGGAGTTCTGATTTTTCTATCCTTGCAGACAACCTCACCAGATGCCTCTCTGGCTGAATCAATCAGGGTTTTCTTCAAGGCTTGCCACTGAATCTCCAAGGTTTGGTTCCTGTTCTCAAACTCTTATTTTTTCTTCAATACTCTTTGTGTACTTTAATCTACAGTTCACATCTAAGAGCTGCTCAACTTTTACTCACTTTAAAACTTTCTTACATGTTCTTCTTTTCAAAATTAAATTAAATTTCATCCTGCTCAAGACTAAATAGTGATCACTTCCAATTTCAAATCCTCTGTACACTCTGGTGAACTGCACCAGGAATAAAACATCACTATCAACAATAACATAATTAATGAGACTTTTCTTATTCCTTGCTTCTTCTCTGTATGTGAATTTGCACACATTTTTATGTTGGAACATGGTGTTAGTAATAACCAGTCCTTGTCCTGAGCAGAAATCCAACAGGTATTTGCCATTATTATTAGCTTTGCTCTTTACTACAAATTTTCCCAAAATATTTTTGTATGTCTGACAATCATTTCCTACTCTACTATTTAGATCCCCAACAAGGACCAACTTTTCATTTTTCATTGTGTCAGTTGCTTTCTCTAAAGCCTCAAAAAATTCCTCCATTTCTGCCTTAACCTTCTGTGGGACCATAGGCACAAATAAGTCTCTTTGTCCAGTTCACCATTCTCATATTTGCCCACATCACTCTACTTGAGACTATCTGCCAAGAAGATTAGCCTTGTGCTTAGTGTTGAATACTATGGCTACTCCTTCTTTCCCTTGATTGTCCTTGCCTGAGTATAACATTTTGTATTTATTGCTCAGAAAGATCTCGCCAGTTTTTGTCTTTTTTGTTTCAGTCACCCCTAATATGTCGATCTAGTACTTATCTAATTCCTCAACTAGCTCCATTTCTTTGCAATTCAGGCTTCTTATGTTGATAGTACCGATCTTTAACTCTGGTGATGTTGAGTTGGGGTGAGTTTTCATATTTGTTCCAGTAGCTGACTTCTCGCTGTTTGCCCTGGTTCCCTGGCGAAAACAATGGGGGCCTTGTTTAACTGGGCAACACCCAATCAAGCATTAAATTCTGTCATGTTGTATCATCATTTTGTATCTTGGTTTAAGCCAATAAGAATACAATTTGGTCGGCTAAATCAATAATTGCCAGCCCATCCTCGTTCGTTCAGTATCCAGGTAGATACCTAACAGGATGCACCACGAGAAGGTGAGGATTGGACATTAGGTCAGAAGCCCTGGTCGATTCTTCTCCACATTCCTTTAAAGGCTATGTGGAGGTCTCCTCTCTTTCAGTGTATAGCTTGAAGGTCATGACTAGCTGCACATGCATACGTCACGAGTGATATTCCGAACTGTTTTTTGTTGTCAGTTTGGTTTAACATGTGTATGTAAAGATTTGTGATATTTGACAGTAAATTGTATCTGAGAGATACCACGAACTCTAATGTCAGTATAGTATTGGTTATGTTGTTTTTGTTTTTTTTATTTACTGTTGAAAATGGGTGAAAAGATATATCGACTGGATAATCAATCAGATGTTGAAGAGATTCAGCGAATGTTACTCGAGTCTGATGATGAGAATGATAGAGTCGAATGCAAAAGTGATATTTGTTAGTAAATTTCATCTGAGAGATACTGCAAACTCTGATGTCAGTATGGTATTGGTTTATTTTATTTTTATTTGTTTCTTTGTTCAATAATTTCTAGATTGTAACTGAAAATAAATAAACCATCATGTATTATATTTGCAGTGTTTTTTTTTCATGTTTTATCGCATTTTAGCACATACTAGTAATAAGAATGTATCTCTCAGATACATGCGACTTACACTGCAATTTTTTTGACCGCGAGGGTTAATTTCAATGCTAGTCATCCCTGTTTTATATCCTAAGAAAACAGAATCCATTTCCTCCAGTGTTATAAGAAATTATATTATTTCTTGCAATGCTGGAAGATAAGATCTCTCTTCTTGGGATTACTTCCACCTTCCTTTGGAATGAACATACTGCAATAGAGAATACAAATTCTCTTTTGTTCAGAGTGTCACTTCACCTCTGAACAGCTATTAACTCTATGCAAATCATAAATTCATCCAAACATTAAATACTGTTCTAGAATTTGGGATTATGCCTCTAGGATTTCTCTAGAACTTTATTCAGTATATAGTACACAGAACAATTAGGCTGATTAACAACCCATTATGACCAGTTCACTCCAATCTTTTTTCAAACAGATGTTCCATTTCTGCTGGTTGCATTTTCTGCAATTATTTCTGTCACTCTTCATCAGAATTGACATCAAATTAAACCTGCAAGAAACTATATTCTTGTTTATTCCTTTATCCAAGTGCAAACAAACAAAGTTTGGCATGAAGTATCTTCGCAACTAGGCTACTTGTATATAGAGGCTGATGGATTCACATCAAATGGCTTAGTATCTCATAGTGAAAAGCAAACTTCCTTTCAGAAGTGTACATTGTTATGCATTATGGGAAGGGTCATTAACCAGACTTGTTTCGACCTTTACTGATGTAAAAAGTAAATGGATGTTCATCATAGGCCTGAAGTAGTTAGAAAAGGTGCAGGATTGCCTAATAGTATTAAGAGAAAGAAAAGACAGCCAGATAGCATGAGAGAGAAACCTCAGCTCTTTTATATCACATCATATAGCCAAATGCTTTCACCAGTCTCTTGCAGTTGAACAACCAAAAGACCAATTGAAACTAAAATCTGATGATGATGAATGGTACCTAGGTGGCTAGTTATCTAAACTGCCTTAGCCATCTCTGCCTGGGATTGCTCCCCAGTCATCCCTGCAGTCGACCATAAGACCACAATGAACTAAGAGGAGGGAACCAGTTAAGAAACCTCTTATAATTAAAACAGACAGAATTTTATCCCCCTCCCCCAGTGATGAATATTGCATAATGTAAGTGGTCTACAACAACTAGCCAAATTTCCTAAAATGCTTCTTTCTAAATACAAAAATCATCAATACTGTAAAGCATTATTAAAAATAACAGAAGCAATCAGATATTATAAGAGTAAATATCCTTGAAGAAGACAGAAAAGCAGATTCTGAATGATTTTATGAAGAGCTACAAAAACATCAAAATACATGCATATATTAATAGCAAAATACCTCATGGTTAAAGTTGGAAATAAACTAATCACAAATATTATAGCTAAATATTAAATTTGCATAAATAATTATGGCAGAGATTACTGCATTTTAGCATTTTCAAAAATAAAAATAACTAATTAAAATAAATAATTTTCAAAAAAAAAAGATAACTAATACTCTTTGTAGATAAAATATATAAGAATATGCTTGGCATGCTAAAGTAACAAAATAGATAACTGACTATATTATTATTCAACAAACAACTTCACATGTAAGAGATATACATGTCTGTTTTGCAGAATGAAATTTCTGGAAGAAAAATCCTGTCATCTCTACCTAAAAGAGGACAAAATAAGTAAAGATAAAGAAGAATGGAAACATTAATAAAGAATAATTCATAAGACAACCTAGAACTGGGCGGGTCTTAAAAACAATAAAAAAGAAAAGGATTAAGGTTGAAATGAAAATGGAGAAAAAAAACCATAAAGAAAACATAATTAGTCTGCTTAGCATTCCCTCAAAAACAAAACAGAAAAAAATAAGGAAATGGAAGCAATATACAAATATAAAAGATATGTATGAAAAATCTTAGTAAAGAAACCCTACTAAGGTTTTTGGGATAATTTATTAATATAATATTCTTGGGTCCACTATGAGTTCTAATTTTTCTATCCTTGCAGACAGCTTCATCACATGCCTCCCCTCCAACTGAATTAATCAACGTTTCCTTTAGAGTTTCCCACTGAAATTCCAAGGCTTGGTTCTTCTTTTGAACTCTTTCACTTTCGTGTATTTATTTATTTTTTCAATAATGTTTGTATACTTGTTTCTTCAGTTTATCTGTAAAAGCTGCCAAACTTTAATTCATTTTTAAACTTTCTTATCTATTATTCTTTTCAATGTGATTTTCATTTTTATCCTGCTTAAAGCTAAGTGATGATCACTGCCAAAATTAAAAAATGCTGTGTATATTTTTGTAACCTGAACCAGTATTACTATCATAATCAATACATATACATATCACTATAACATAAACAATGAGACTTTTCTTGTTTATTGTGTCTTCTCTACAAATGAATTTGTGCAATTCTTTATGCTGGAAGGACTCCATGGAGTAGCCTGTAATAATAATAACAACAACATGGTATCAGTATTGATTAGTTCATGCCCTGAAGATAAATCCAGGAACTACTTACCATTAGTATTAGTTTTTTGGAGTCATTAACAGCCCTCAAAAAACAGAGCTATAACAATTTGCTCTAATGAACAAGCTCTTAAACAAGAATTAAAAACTATTAGCAGTACATTTATATATAATGGATATAGCAAAAATACTATTAATAAAGTTCTTCATCAAACAATAATATAGATTACAATAAAACCATAGTAAAATTAGTTTAATCCTTTATCCAAGTGTGAGCAAACAAAGTTTGCGCCTGAAAGTATCTTCAGGACTGGGGTAAGGTGGTACAACACCAGGGCAACTCGTTGCAAAGGTGGAGCAAGATACCAACACTCCTATCTCAGTATCTCTCCTTGCAGATATGTCTAATGTTATGCATTAAGGGAAGGGCCACTACCCAGACTAGTTTCAACCTTTATTGAGGTCGAATGGGAGTTCATGCCTTTCATCACTGGCCTCTTTAGATTTAATAAAAGTTGTGCTAAGAGTCAGCCTGATAGTGAGAGAGGAGGAGAAAGATAGAGTGGATAGTAGTAGATAGTTAAAAGAGGCCTCAGTCGATCTACTTGGCCTGACTTAAATGTCCGCACCAAGCAGATCTCCGACATTATCTCCCTCCATCCGTTCTTTTCAGCTTTCCTCGGTCAGTCACCTCTTCAGATGACTGCCCGAGGAAAGCAGGGAAAAACAAATGAAAGAAGCAACACATGAAAAAGGAAACTGGTAAATAACATTAAAACGTACATATAACAATTTGTAAGACAGAACCAAAGAAATAAGAAACTAGGTGAATTTTGGAATTTCAAACTGAATGATCAGAAGAGCGGGGGAAGAGCCTGGCCTGGGTGATGCAGCCCACAAGGAGCTGCACCGCCTCGATGTAGGCCTTCGCAGCCCAGGTTCTCAGGGTACCCCTCCTGTGTGGAAAAGACCTTTTCAAAACAAAAATTCTAATTTGAAAGAGAACAAAAAAAAAGGACCGTTTCCCCCCCCCCTTCGGCAGCTGTATGCAACAAGTCGACTGACTTGTCAACGTGTTAGGCAGGGTTTGAATCCTCCTGCTTTCTGCTGTTGTGGGTACTAAGGATGTGATCATATAACTTATCTCCGCGGGAGTAGTTTAGCATTCCTAGGCCTCTGTACAATGCTGCTCCCACGTCATCCTTTGTATCAATAAATTCTTCGATTTGTTCTGGAGTGATTTCATCTATGTCTTCGACAAACATATCATTCCACTCTGCGCTTACCACTTTAGGCCCATTTTTCCCTGTGAGGATAAGTAGGATATCCCCGAATGTTTCTATTCCATTTTGTAAAACCTTCGCATCCTCGGGGAAGTCTTTTAGCAGATGCAGTATCGGTGCATTGGCTTTTGCATAAGGGTACTTTGTGGGTTCTGCTGTTACTTTTCCAGTTTCAACTACGCCCGGACTCCCTGGTTTTGGTTTTTTTACATTCCCTTCTTCAGGGCTGCCTGGCCTTTTTTGTGTGGTTTCTTCACTGTGAGTTTCCATTTCTACTGTTTCTTCTGCTGTTGTTTCTTCAACTACCGTGCTAGAACCTTCTTGCTGGTGGTTCTGTTTAATTTCTATGGTGGCGGTTTGGTCGTTGGCTGGTTCCTCCTGCTTTGAGTCTTTCCTGGCTGCTTCTACAGTTTTGGCTGTAGGTTTCTCTGTTGCTTCAATTTGCGATGTGGCAGTATTATTCTTTGTTGCTGCCCTTTCATGTGCAGTCTTCAGGGTTGGGAAGTCGTTCTGCTCCATGCCACTGATATTGTTTTCTGGTGTTGGAGTGTTGGGCGTGATAGTGCCTCCCACTCTTTCGGCATGGTTTCTGCTTGGACAGGTGTCCACTTTGTGGTCCTTGTTGCCACATTTTAAGCAGGCCGACTGGCATTTCTCCAATGTATGGCCCGTTGTAAGGCAGTTGCGACATTTCATTTTCGGGCACTGAGCCCCGAGATGCGTGAGGGCACCGCACTTAAAGCATTGTCGCTTTACGCCAGGGTAGCTAACCATTACCCTGGCCGATCCTATTTTGACGAAATTCGGAATTTCTGCCTTCATCATGACAGAAAAAGTGACTTCTCCTGACTTCCATTGAGGGAAGTCAGCGTCCGTGCCAATTTTTATATCCCGCACGGCTCCCCATTTCAAGAAGACTTTAGTGATGATGTCAGTGTCTTCTTCGAGATATTCAAGTGGGAAACGATCTATTCTTACACTTTTGGAAAGACTTCCTACCACAAAAGGATGAAAAATTTTTCCCTGGCACTCGACTCCTTTCAGTAATTTTTCTCTAGTTGCAACGTTAGTGCATACAACTTGAAACCTCCCCCCCCGTAAGGGGTAAAACCAGAAATGTTGTCTGCCCCGACATAGTTAATTATAGTCTTCGCAAACGTCCTCTTCTCAATATTAGCATCAATTTCGAACCCGAGGGTTCTTACCCTCGGTAAAACCGAAGACATTATTACTTAAAGAAAGAAAGGAAGAAGGCTTTCCAAGGAAAGTCTTCTTCCTTTAGTCAGCTAAGTCCAAACCACCATTAGCAGGTCATCTTTACCTATTGGAGTTGCCAAATGGTGTGCCACCCTTTTTTAATAAATTACTCTGGATTTAGAGAAAGATGTTGAAAGTTTATTTTTCATTTGGTTAGAGTATAATAAAATTAGTTTAATCCTTTAAAGTCTTTTTAGTCTATTCCTATAAAGTAGCGGAATGCCGTGTATAGGCCTAAAAAACCCACAAAAAGAACAAGGAATCTTACCAAGGCAGGACCCTGTTGGTAGCAGGACTTCAATCGGAGCTCTCTTTTCGGTTCTCGTAAACTGTTGCTGGAATCCGCTGGAACAGGTTTGAAGAAGGACTGGAACATGGAGCTTTCTCTCGAGGCCACTGGAAACAGGTCTCTTCAGTGGGAGCCAGGCTCAAGTGGAGATACCAGGCAGAAGCATTAGCAGGTCATCTTTACCTATTGGAGTTGCCAAATGGTGTGCCACCCTTTTTTAATAAATTACTCTGGATTTAGAGAAAGATGTTGAAAGTTTATTTTTCATTTGGTTAGAGTATAATAAAATTAGTTTAATCCTTTTTCCAAGTGTGAGCAAACAAAGTTTGCGCCTGAAAGTATTTTCAGGACTGGGGTAAGGTGGTACAACACCAGGACAACTCGTTGCAAAGGTGAAGCAAGCTACCAACACTCCTATCTCAGTATCTCCTATAATGCAAAACACATCTCCTTGCGGATATGTCTATTTGTTATGCATTAAGGGAAGGGTTACTACCCAGACTAGTTTTGACCTTTATTGAGGTCTCTTCAGTGGGAGCCATGCCCGAGTGGAGATACCAGGCAGAAGCATTAGCAAGGTCATCTCTATCTATAGGATAGATACTGAGGGATAGGGATAGATAATGAGAGATATAGGGAGATACTGAGATAGGAGTGTTGTGACTTGCTCCACCTTTGCAACGAGTTGCCCAGTGTTGTACCATCTTACCTCAGTCCTGAAGATACTTTCAGGCACAAACTTTGTTTGCTGACACTTGGATAAAGGATTAAACTAAATTTATTATAGTCTAACCAAGTGAAAAATAAACTTTCAACATCTTTCTCTAAATCCAGAGTAATTTAATAAAAAGGTGGCACACCATTTGGCAACTCCTATAGGTAGAGATGACCTGCTAATGCTTCTGCCTGGTATCTCCACTTGAGCCTGGCTTAGATAATGGGAACAATCGACCGTGAGATGCGGTGATTGATTCATTCAATCCAATACCCTTGGAGGGTAATGGATGGCAATGCTGTAGCCAATGAAGTTCTAACTGAGGCTCGGCTATTGCTCTTACCCTCCTGCCATGATCAGAGCTTTAATAGCTCAATAACACCTTATCCCTACACTGTCCTCTACAGATAACGGGGAATATGAAAAGCATTCTTGCTTCGCCCCTTTAAGCCAGTCCTTATAAGGACTATAAGGATGGTATCTCCACTTGGGCCTGGCTCCCACTGAAGAGACCTCAATAAAGGTCAAAACTAATCTGGGTAGTGGCCCTTCCCTTAATGCATAACATTAGACATATCTGCAAGGAGATGTGTTTTGCATTACATTATAGGAGATACTGAGATAGGAGTGTTGGTATCTTGCTCCACCTTTGCAACGAGTTGCCCTGGTGTTGTACCACTTTACCCCAGTCCCGAAGATACTTTCAGGTGCAAACTTTGTTTGCTCACACTTGGATAAAGGATTAAACTAATTTTATTATACTCTAACCAAGTGAAAAATAAACTTTCAACAGTAAAACCATAGCTATCCCAAACATCAAAGGGTTATCAGAAAAAATTAATAGAATCTTAATGCCACTTTTAAACCGCCTTTAAAATTAAAAAACATATTCAACTCCGCTAAGGATCCTCTTCCCCCCCCCCCATTGGCACATCCTGGAGTTTATTGCATCTATTGCATTATTTTACACTGGGGAAACTGGATATACAATACAATCCTTATCCATAAAAAAGAGCACAAATGACACATTAAATTTAACAATTTTGGTGAAGCAGACCTCTCAGATCACGCTTTTAACACCCTACACCAAATTGATTGGAAAAGTACTTGCTCATTACATCACACAAAAACCTGGTATGAACGGAAATTTAAAGAAGCCTGTGAAATTTTGATTAACCACCCAAATCTCAACAATAATGGTGGCATAAAAATCCAAGAATTCGGATAGCACACATTCAGCTCACCTAGTTTCCAGCAAACCCTGACTTTAGGACTTTAAGCAATTTTTCAGCTTTTATTGACCACTATCCATACCAGTTGGCTGTAATTTATATGTATACTTATATAAGTAATAATTTTTTATATTTATTTATTATTTATTAATTTTTTTATTTTTGTAAACATGTTGCACCCCAGCTTAATTTAATATTGAAACCTAATGGATAATAACAATAATAGGACTCTAACTTTGATGTAGTAAGGTTTTTTCTTTTTCTGCCAGAGGTCAGGCCAATAGTTGTAATGGTTGGTCAGTAACTTTAGCATGCCATGTAGATTGTAGTGCAGCTTGTTTCTTTGTATATATATATATGTATGTGTATGCTCCAGATGATGACCTTCATGTGAATGTCGAAACATCAAGTGTTTATTTTGGTTTATATTAAACTAAAGTTTTACTCTAACACGGTAGCTGTTTCCATAATTTGCATAATGTGTACTGGTTCCTTAGGTTGAGAACCTTCTGTAGGCCCACGGGCACAAATACCTTTCCTGGCTGGCTGAGTGGTAAGCATGTCCGCTCTCCAGTCAAGAGGCTGCTGGTTCGAATCCTGCCGTGTTCATGGATGTTTGTGATTGTCTGTGGAAATACTAATGGTGGTGGTTGGCATTAGATGGCATTGGTGTAGTTGCGGTCAGCCGATGGATTGTGCGTGGTATAAGCAGAGTTGTAGAGTAGAAGCCCTCCCTCGATGAGTCTTTGGACTCCCTAGAGGTGACAAATAATAACAATAATAATAATATCCAATTCACTATTTGGAGGTTTTTCACATAAAATATATTATTTGAAATTGCCTTTCAATCAAGAAGTTTATCTTCATATTTGATGCTGAATGTCATTGCTGCTCCTTTCTTTTGATTATTATTGCATGAACATCCTATGTTTATTATTTAGTAGAAATTATTATTAACACCAATTATTCTGTTTTAGCCCTTGTGGAACTTTAGTTCTTATACTAGTTCAATGGCCTTTCCATTGATAGTGCCTATTTTCAATTCTTCCGATGCCAAGTTTGTTGGAACTAGCTGACTTTTCACTATTTGGCTTGTTTCCCTGACAAAAACAGCAGGGCCTAGTTTAACTGTATGACGCTCAAGCATACTAGCACGAAATTTCATCATGTTTGCTTCTGGTTTAAGCCAATATATAATACAATTTAGTCAGCTAAGTCCAAACCACCAACCCATCATTCATTCAATACACAATGGATACCTAGTAATGTGGTGCACCAGAAGGTGAGGACTGGACATTAGGTCAAAAGTCGCATTCTGTTCTCTACATTCCTTAATGTACAGAACAGAATACCAATTACAATTTGAATACAAAAGAATACAAAGCCAGATAACTAGAAGGTCTCCTTCTAGTTATCTGGCTTTGTTCGTATGCAGCCCACCTCCAACTCTTCTCAATATAAAATACTAATTAAATTGTAAAAATATGACAACTGACAATATTACAAAGTATAAAGTTTAAGAAGAACTGTTGTTCATACAATGAACAAGTAATCAATTCATTAATAAATAAATCTACAGATTTATTTATTAATAAATTGGTTACTAATTAGGAAAAAAATAATTTTTTAAAAATTATTTTGTATAGGCAGCAGCACCCCAACTTAAACCTTCACAGGCTGCCACTGCTTAAATCCCTAGCCCATTACTGACATCCAGTTCAATCTATATATATACTACACAGCTGATAATTTTTCATCCATCAAAGGGCATAAGTTTACATTTTGGCAAACTGAACTAGCAGCTATTATCCTCTACCAGTCTGTATCATCTTTATTAACTGCTGATTTTCCAAGTTATCATCATTAGTCAAGGGGTATTTCTCCCTCAAATTATTCCTGATATCATAAATGAACAAACTAAACAGCAGTTGCCAAGTACTTAGCCCACCCATTTTCTCTTTGATTCAACTCTACCTAATACTACTCCCTAATACCTATTAGCTGTCCTTTTACAGCTGACAGACACAAAGATGCCTATTTATCTATTAGCTGTCTTCTTACACATGTCTGTCCTCAACTGTTCCAATGCAACAGTATAGAAAATGTATAAAGTATTTCATCTAAAGCTATACAACTTATAATAAAACTAATGGTTTGCTGCTGATGATAAAAAGTATTATCAAGCATAGCATTTTGTGCATGTCTACAAATTGAATAAATGAAAGATTCCTCAGTCTGGAACTTTTAATGATTAGCATATGTTTCATCTAAGTGGTAGTAGTCAATAAGTGCAATATCAAGATTTGGAGAAGGTCAAGTCCTTCCTCAATGTGCATGAAGAACATACTTGTGAGAAAGTTCAAAACTGAATGTTTTTAGTACTATGCATAGTAAGAAAGTATATGGCTACTTCTTTTTATAAAGACATGCATTAGTGTTATTGCACATTTTTTTATGCGAATACTTGAAAACCTACTGTATATTAACACCTCAAGTGGACTAAGTGGTACTCTACCACTTAGCCCACTTCTAGGTACTAATATACAGTAATGAGAACTTACAGAGCACATTACAAGAGCACACAATACTCCAGAAAAATACTACTCATTCACTCACAGCTTGATTGAATTGATGTGATTTTTACTTCTGGAGTTACAAAAGATGAAATACAAGCCACTTCACTGTGAATAGTGATGATTTATGAGTACTACAAGCAGGGTCGGATTTAGACTTGCTGAGGCCCTAAGCTATACAAAATCCAGAGGCCCCCTACTGTTTTAAATTACATCAGCTGGTCTCAAAAAAATTTAAAATATATAGGCCTTTTTAATATATGAAAATATATTGTCTTTTAATTTTTATTAAAAAAATAATAAATATGCATTTACAAAATCACAGAAATAATTATATAATTAAAGTGTTTTAAAAACGACAAATAAGGCTCAAAAAAAAAAAAAAAGACGACAAAATATCTCAATCGCTTTTACAATGTGCCAAAATTATTTTAATGTTATATTTTGTATATTTAAAATTATTTAGAAATTATCATCATGATATGTCTGACTTCATTTGAGTGATTTTTCTACGAATATTTTTTTTATCAATTTTTATATTTTTTTGTTTTTTATTTGAGGCCCTAAGCTGTAGTTTTTTAGCTTATACGTAAATCCGGCACTGACTACAAGTAACAATTACAGCTGCAGCTGTAATTAAACATATGCCACATCATGTTTAAGAAGAAACTAACTATCTGTGGGAGATAGGTTAGGTCAGAGCTGGAGCTCATACTGATTTTTTGCAATTCAGAGATTTCACGTGAGAGTTTATTCATTTTGCTAAATGACTATGCATTTAATTTTATGTAATTCATACTAACAGCTTTAAACACCATTCAAAATTACAGAGCCGTTTATAAAACACCCTGCATATTTAAAATACCAAACAGAGGAAGGTAACTAATTTTGTTTCCAAGTTAAAAAAAAAAAAAAAGATCTGAGACTTAGCATTGTTTCTTTAATAAATAAAAGTTCACCTATGATTTCTTTTAGCTGCCATTGGTATAGGCAGACTGCAGATGGATTTAATTTCTTCCCACTGCTGTTCTTCATTATGTATACAACTATCTGTGTTAAATGCAACCTACAAAAGAGGCAGATAGCTGGATGAATATTAATTAATCCTGTAATTTTAATAATTACAGGATTTAAATATACTGTTAATATATTTAAATCCTGTAAATATATTGTTGATATATTTAAATCTGTAAATTTAATTAAATTTAATTTTAATTAAACTCACCATGTTGTTAGTTGGAGAGCAGACATACTATCTGCTTGAGTACTTTGCAAGAGTATATCATTCAGATGGCGATATTTTGGGAAAGAAAGATCCAACAGGTTATATGGAAATTGAGGTGAATAGAATATTACAAAACGTTAATATGAATACATCTGTGGGTTTGGATGGTCTACTAGCTCAGGTCTTATGTGAAGCGGCAAAATAATGGTCAGCACCCTTGACCATTTTGTTTAATTTGAGTCTCGGGTCTGGGTTAGTCCCGAGGGAGTGGAAAGAGGGGAAAATAGTAGCACTGCATAAGGGAGGTTCCAAGACTGCTGTTGCAAATTATCGACCGATCAGCATATTAGGAGTCATTGTCAAGGTTTTGGAGAGAGTAGTCAAGAGAAGAATACAGAAATGGATAGATGATAACGGGATACTGTATGGGGGAACAGCATGGTTTTGTGAAGGGTAGATCATACCTCACTAACTTGCTCACATTTTATAACACAGTGATGGGTGAGCTGGATAAGGGTAATGGGTTTACAGTCATACTGTAAACCCTAAATCCATATGAGGATGGATATAGGGTTGGTGAGATGAACAGGAGGGTGGTTGATGGTATCAGAGAGTAGTTTATTCAGGAGTAGAGTCCAAAAAATGGCCTGTGACTAGTGGTGCGCCGCAGGGTTCTGTTCTTGGATCATTACTATTCAGGGGTGAATGATGGTCTTGAAATTAACGCTTGCTCTTGTTATCATTCAAGGAGTGAGAGGTATGATTGAAGACTGATTAGCGGAATAATGAATTACTGACCATTTAAGACTATATATTTAGAAATTTATGTATATTTAATCATACAAATACAACATTTATTTTACAAATGATGTTCTATCTTTTTCAATTTAGCTACTTGAATACAAATTCTACCCTACAGTTCTTCTTTATGAACTGGTCAATAACATCATCATAAAAAGTTGGTTGTAACTTAATTTTCCCAAGCAACAAGCACACTTGTAAAGGCTGGCTGAAGCTCACTGGCTAGAGCTACATTGACTGTGTATGGCCTGTGTTTAAGATGACGTGAATTATTATTAATTCACGTCATCTTAAACAATTATTAATATTATTATTATTATGGACCTCCAAAAGACACACTGCAGGAAGACCATCTTAACACAAAAACTACCAAACCATTCCTTAAACTTGTTCACCATCTTTGCTGTTATCATCCTATCAAACAATGCATTCTGATTCAATCACCCTCCATACAAAAAAGCTACTTCTCACTATCTTACTGCTTCCAATTGGAATAAGGATGGCCCCTTTCTACAAAAGATCTCTCTGGTGTCAATCTTTTAACCCTCTAAACTGTTTAAATGTCTCAATCATATCGCCTCTTCATCTTCTATTTCCCAAACTCTGCAGTTTGCATGCTATTTAGTTTAGTTTATTCTCATAATTAACATTGCACATATCTGATATAATTTTTTTTAATGTCTCCCCCCCATACCCTCTCCAAGGTTGATACATTCCCCTTTAAGTCCTGGTAACATGATCTGAGCACACTAATCAAGATATAGTTAATTGGGCTTTATACAAAGGAATCACTCCTCTTTTATCTCTGCTGAAATGTCAACATCCTCCTTGGTATTTCAGCAGAATTCTAAGTTAAGTTTACCACTTTCATGATATGCATGGCTGGCCGAGTGGTTAGCACATCCGCACTCCAGCCAAAAGGCTGTGGGTCCAAATCCAAGCGTGGGCATGGATGTTTGTGATTGTCTTTAGAAATACTAGTGGTGGTCGGCACTAGATGGCATTGGTGTAGTATGGTCAGTTGGTGGATTGAGGTGTGGAGACAGCTGTAGAGCAGGTGCCTCCCTAATGAGTCTTTGGACTCCATGGAGGTGAATAATAATAATAATAATAATAATAATATATATATATATATATATATATATATATATAGTCTTCTAATCTTCAAATTTCTATCAACCATCACACCAACTCTCTTGTCTCCTCCTCCTCCTCTAGCATATATGCAATAATAAAGTAAGCAACTTTCTATTGATGGACCAAATTTCAAGACATTAGATTTAGTTATGTTAACCTGGCATCCCCATTCATTTGCCAACCAGTCCAATATTCAAATCCTCCTGAAGGGCTACAACATCAGCACTATCACTAATAATTCTTCCCACCTTCATATCATCTGCAAACAACTGAATATCCTCTGAAATTCACTGACAATGTCATTGATATAAAGGATAAACAGTATAGATCCCATTACTGAGCTCTGTGGAACCCTGCTTGTGACCTTCCTCTTCCTTGATGCCACTCGATCTTACATAATTCTGTGATATATATAAATCCATGAATCCAATGGCTAGTGACATGAATCCAAGTCATTTCACTAACCCAATACTTAAACTTATATGCTGCAACATCAATATCAGCTTATCATGTGATGTCCTGTTAAATGCCTTTGTAAAATAACACAAACAGCAGTATATGCCTTTTCCATTTCTCTCATCAACTGCTCTTGTTGCTTTATTATAGAAGGCAATCAGATTTTTGAAACAAGCATGGTCTTTAACAACTCCATGCTTACCCTCCCAGATAACATTACCCATTGCCACCTCATTCTGTAAAAAATCCCTCACTAATTTCTCCAAAATCTGAACTACAGAAAAAAAATAAACTGATTTATAATTCAATAATTCCATTCTATCACCACCCACCTTTATTCAATGGCACTATCTTATTCATCTTCAACTCAGCACCTTTCTAGTCATCATTCACACTTTCAGTGAATTGCCCATCAATAGAACTGTCAGTTCCTTAGCACATTCCCTTAAAACAGGGAGGGAAATCCTATGCAGTCCAACTTGCTTATTGACTTCGAATATTATATTTTCACACAACTTAGCACAACACCCCTCTTTATACTTTTGATATACTAATGTACGGAGCATCAGAAATAAAGGGGCTGAGTTTGTAGCACTGATTGAATCAGTATGTCCAAAGATAATTGGCATAAGTGACATTGGTTGACTGAGGATGATACAGTGTCAGGACTTGAAATGGCAGGATATAGAATTTTCCAAAAGAACGGGAAGATCAAGAAAGGAGAGGGAGTATTGTTAATGGTAGCAGAGGAATTCAAGGGTTGAAGTGAGAACTAGTCATACATGTGAAGATTTTGAAGCTGTTTGGTGTGAAGTTGAGATCAACAAAATCTAATAAGATACTGTTATAGGTCAGGGGATGCAGAGAGTATAGATTGCTAAATGTTTAGACAAATTAGTTGGACAAGTAAAAGGAAGATGACCCTAATGGGAGATTTTAATTATAGGAATGTGGATAGGAAAGAAGAAAATATAATGTCTAGTAAGAAGGAGAGTGAATCTGGTGAATTTCTGTGGGATAACCATCTAAAGCAGCATGTGATGGAAACAACATGACATTTATCAGTGTTAGATTTGATGATATCCTCATAGCATGTGGTTGGGAATGAGGTATCAACACTGCCACCTATTGGAGAAAGTGATCTCGAGGTTTTGGTTTGGAAGGTAGTCAAACAGGAAAATGTTGTTATCAAGGTCTATATGTGGAACTATATAAGGCAGGTGATTATCAGAAGCTCCATAGCCAACTATCATCTATACATTGGGTTGATGAATTCTAGAAAAGATGTTGATAGTGCATGGGAAATGATGAGGCAGTATCTAACACAAGCAATGCATAACTGCATACCAAGAGTTAAGCAAATAAATAGAGCAGGAGTGAGATTGATGAATGGTGAAATCAAGCAAATAGTGTTACAAAAGAAGTTATGGAGGCAGTACAAAATAGTGTAGTGAAGAAGTGCAGGCCAGAAAAGACAAGCATGGCTATAAAAGAAAAAGTAGAATATGAGAGGGGATTGGCCAGTCAAGCTAAATCAAGGAAATTTTTCTGGTATATGACAAGCAAGAGGAAAAATAATTATGGCAGGATGATGCTGGTGGATAGTTATGGTAGCAGAATAACTGTAGCAAATGATATAGTGAATTATTTAACAAACACTTTATCAGTGTATACCACAGTAGTGTGAATGATGCTGTGCAACATGTAAAGAGAGACAAAAATTATGAGAATTAAAGGTGAAAGAATTGGAGGTGTATCAAGTGTTGTTCGGGTTAGATGACCACAGTAGTGTGAATGATGCTATGCAACATGTAAAGGGAGACAAGAATTAGGAGAATTATAGATGAAGGAATTGGAGGTGTATCAGGTGTTGCTCGGATTAGATGTTAATAATGGAAATGGATGACATATCACCATGTATTTTTAAAGAATGGAAAAAGATTTAGCTATGCCCTTGTGCTGGTTATTTAATGAGAGTCTTGCAGTGGATAAGTTTCCTAAGGTTCACAGCTTAGGAAAAGAAGACAAAATAAATCTCTTCACAAGCGTGGTTCGAGAACAGAGATTTCCAATTATAGACCTTTCTGTATATCTGCAGTTCTGGTCAAGGTGGTGGAGAGATTGGTTTGGAATAAAATACAGAATTGGGTTGATGAACATAAGATTCTCTATGATGGTTATCATGGGTTTGTGAAGGGCAGGTCTTGTTTTAGCAATCTGCTTATGTATTATGATAAGGTGACGAATGTGTTGGATAAGGAAAAATCATCAATAGATTACTACATGATAAGTTGGTGTACAAACTGCAGAGGATAGGAATAGATAATATATTGGTTGGATGGATTGGCTCTCTGAATGATACCAGCAAGTTGTGTATGATGGAGCTGTGTCACAGAAAAGAAAAGTGACCAGTACCATGCCTCATTGTTCTGTTTTTGGGCCTGTACTGTTTGACTTGTTTGCTAATGATATTTCATGTGGATTGATTGGGGATGTTCGAATGCTTGCCAATGATGCAATGTTAGGTAGAATTATCAGGAGTGGTGCTGATGTTAATTCTCTACAGGAAGATTTGAATAGACTTTTAGCTTGGACAAATGAGTGGGATTGCAGTTTTAATGTTAATAAATGCAAGGTTACACTTTGGGATACTATAATATAATAATAATAAATAAATAAATAAATAAATAATAATAATAATAATAATAATAAGTGGAAGAGATGTGAGAATAATAATAGCACAAGCAAAAAAGTTATTTAACAATAAAATAACACTATTAACATCAAAGATAATGTCATTGAAAACAAGAAGCACTTTATTAAAAGCTTGGCCTAGAGTGTGGCCCTCTACAGATCAAAGACACATGACAAAAATCACACATATCAAGACTCAGTATTCGAGATGGTGATGACAGCGAATGCAGAAGATTGCATGGACACAAAGAGTTGTAAATGAAGAAGTATTAAGAAAGGCAGAAGAACAAAAAAGAGACAAACCACATATGTCAGAAAAAAATAACATGATAGGACATCTATTAATGCACTCAGACTTGACTACAAATTTGACTGAGGGCATGATGGAGGGAAGATCTGGGAGTGGGACACCAAGAACCCAATAATTGCATGACAGCAAAAATGGATGAACCTGCCAAACAGTCAAACACCAAAAACAGAAGACCATTATCAATAGCTCACAGTATCCAACGACCAAAAGACTGAGGAGAGAAGAAGAGGATTGTTGTTTTTATGATCATCATCATGGCTTCTCCAAACCAAAAAAGGGTTCAAGGATCTTTCATTTTTGAGAAAAAGCACTTTTTAAGTCACTTATGTCTAAATAATTATCATATCTCTTTAAGAATATATTAACTGAAGAGGCACCCACAACATCTTACAGTAGTCCATTCCACACATTCACCATATCCCATGAGAAGAACTTGCAATTTGCATGCTTTCTAACGAAGCCATTTTGTCAACTTCCAGGGATGACTGTGAATTCTACTCCACCTGCCATAAGCTGAAAAAAACAACACTTTTGATACTGCATCTTATGTTTCTACCGTAAGATTCCTGTACAAATTTATGTTTTCATTCATATGGCCTTTCCTCTAACTTTAATGAAGACCACAATCCCTCAATATATCCTCATATGTGCAATTCCACAGGTCAATTATCTCTGGATTTTTTCAACAGTTTCTCCATCTCCTTTTAATCTAAGTGACTATATCTCGGATAGGACTGGTAATACACCTAAAAGTGATCTGCTCTGTTAATTTACAATTGCCATGGATATCAGAAATAAGAGAGATGAAATCACTTCACTGATTGAGTTTATTTGCCCTAAAATCATTGGAATAAGTGAAACATGGTCGATGAAGATGATATCCTAATGGAAATAGAAATGGAAGGGTACAGTGTTTATTATGAGGATAGAAAGAACAAGAAAGGAGAGGAGGGGGATGTTGCCTGATGATAGCAGAGGAATTATGTCCACATAAAGTAGTCATGAAAGAGGGAAATAGCAGCAATGGTTTTGAGTCACTGTGGTGTGAGGTGGAGCTGAACGGAAGAGATATTTAGTTGGATGTTGCTGTAGAACCAGGAAATGTTGAGGCTGATGATGAAGAAATGTATAAGCAACTTCAGTCAGTGAACAAAAAATTGAATTTTTTGAGTTTTTGAGAGATGAATATCTCAGGCAGTATCGTGCGCATTGCATTACATTTCGTCCCTTCTTTTCCACATGACCCTTAGTTTTTCATGCCCTCAAGATGATCCTCAAGCCCTAGCTACCGTTAGGTGCTGTATTCTAGGGAATCCCGCTTGCGTCATCTTCCTCGTACATTGTAGATTGCGGCATTATGGCCGATACGTGCATATGTAACTCGACCTTTGTACTTGTACTCTTAACTTCTTTTGCAACTTATTAAGTTTAGGACAGCTTAATGGGACAAGTTATACTACTATTTCCTTATTACAAATTCATTAATCCGATAATCCTTCAGTTTAGTTTTCAACTACAAGATTTTTCTAGTATGATTTACATGTTATTACACCACTTCCTATACAACATAAATATCAACCAGGTATTATTATCTGAGTTAGCCAAATTCTTATGTTAGATTCTGAATGAATAATTTCTTGAAGTTCGTCCATTCAGGATCTAACAAAGGTCCCCCCCTTTCTAGAAAAAAATTTTTTTTTCTTAAGCATCCCTCAATTTTCTGGGGAGAACCTTCCCATTTCGCCTTGGTCTCAACCCGTATCTGGGTTGAGCAAACCTTTCGTTTTCCTCGTTGATCATTTTCTTATTTCTTGTTTGATTGCCCTGTGAGTGCTCAACCCCTTTGTTCATATCAGAGTATCTCCTATGTTTGCTGTAGTTGGAATACGGATTATTTGAAGTGGAATGTTCTTCTTCCTCTTGGGTATTTCCACCTCTCCGTCGTTTCTCCGAGAAATCTTCCCTGCCGTTATCTCTATAGTGGTTGCCCACAGCTGGTATTTTTCCCCCTTCTTCCCCATACACTTTCAAGTGAATCTCCCAAGCATACTAGTTTCTCTGATCTACATTTGTAAAGCTTCAATTGGTCGGAGTGCACTAAAATGGTTTTTCCCAAGCATGTCCTTTCTTTGATGCTGAATGTCACTGGCAACTACTTTTTCAGAATCTCAAATGGTCCCTCAGCACTCCTTCCAAACTTTCCTCCTTTCTTCTTGGTAGAGACATGTTCCAGGAGAACTAGATTCCCTGGATTCAGATCCTTATACTTTCTTAGTCTGTTTACATACGATCTTGCACATTGTGAGCATATGTTGCTGGACTCGGTCACCATATCATAAGCCACTCTATTTTCCCTGATTAGATTATTTAAATAGTCGTCTATATCAGGGAAACCTGTATTGACATGGGAACTTCTGAAGTCGCTTGGGAATAAAGGCTCAAACCCATAGAGTAAGATAGCAGGAGCCTCTCTGGTAGAAGCATGGAGAGCAGTTCTACATGCAAACAGAGCATGTGCTAAATGGTTGTCCCAGTCTGACACTCTGTTATTCGCTAGCTTGGAAAGAGTGTGCTTAAGCGTCCTATTCATCCTCTCGCACATCCCATTTCCTTGAGGATGATACAGAGTGGTGAATAGTTTCTTAATTCCCAATAGTCCACAAAGTTGCGACATAACTTCAGCGGTGAAATTAGACCCTTGGTCTGACAAGTGTTTGGGGTGTTCCATATCTGGAGAAAATTAGTTTGAATAACTTATTGGCTACAGTTTTAGCTGTTTGGTCCTTCATGGCTGTGCCTTCAAGAAACCTTGAGAACATGTCAATTATTACAAGAATATACTTGTTTGCCCTTCGAGGTGGTTGGAAGTGGGCCCATAATGTCCATGGCTACAGCCTGAAAAGGACGTGAGGGGATTGGGAAAGGTTGGAGAGGGGCTCTTCAGGTGATGTTTGACTTCTGCTGACATAAGTCGCATGAAAACACATATTCTTCGACGTCCTCCCTCATTCCTTTCCATAAATATATACCCCTTACTCTATTCCATGTTCTACGAATACCTTGGTGTCCTGCTAGGTCCAAGTCATGAAACATGAAAAGCACCCAAGGGATCATAACTTTCGGAACTATGATTTTTTCTTTCCATCTTCCAGACACGTCCTGTTTAGACAACAAAAGACCGTCCTTGTCTATGTGCAAGGTATCATAGAACAATTTCCCATTATAGACCCTTTCACCATCCAATAACCTTTTGTATACCCCCCCCCCATATTGGATCCCTTTTCTGAGCCTCGATTATGTCAGTCTTTTCCCAGACTTGCAAGTGGGGTTTTGTAAGTTCCTTCTTCTTCCTCTCATCGACTGCGAGTACAGAACTGACAATCTCCTCATCTGGGCAAGGTTTCTCCACAGGATCTGAATCTAAAGACCTCGACAGATAGTCAGCAACAACATTCTCTTTTCCAGGAATGTAGTTTCACCTCAATACTGAACTCCTGCATCTTGAGAAGCCATCGTATGATTCTCTGGTTTTTATCTCTCATGAATGAGATGAAAGACAGAGGCTTGTGATCTGATCTTAGTGTGACATGTTGCCACAACAACATGTATCGAAACTTCCTAAGAGCACAGATGATTGCTAAGGCTTCCTTTTCAATGACAGAGTAGTTTTTTTTCCCAAAGAAGAGAGCTTTCTGCTAATGAAGGCAATTGGTCTGAAGCCCTCTTCCTCTTTCTGCTCTATTACAGAGGCAATCGTGTCATTGGAGGCATCAGCAGCCAGAAAGAAAGTTTTCCCAAGCTTGGGATAGTTGAGAACGGGTGACTTGGTAAATGCTAGATTTAGAGCCTGATGGGCACGTTGTTGCTCCCCCCCCCACCATGTGAATTTCGTTCCCTTCTTAGTTAATCGTACTATGGGCTCCATAGCCTAGAACACTCTGGGATGAATTTTCAATAAAAGTTAACCATGCCCAGATATCTTCGAACCTGTTTCACTGTAGTGGGGATTCTAGCCTTTAAGATAGCTGTCACATTACTTTTGGTGGAAACTATCCCTGTCTCACTCACCATATGCCTTAAGTACTCCACTTCTCTCAGGAAGAATTTACACTTCAAACTTTTCAATGATAGACGGGCTTCACTCAGTCTGTCTAGGACCCCCAGAAAGATTTTCTGGTGTTCCTTTATGCTGGAAGAGTAAACTAGCAGATGACTCCTTTCCCCAACATTTCGCTCAGTACAGAGTTCATCAGACACTGGAAACTCATGGCAGAATTTCGGACCCCCCTGGGGAAGTCGGCAGAGTTGATATTTCTGCCACCTGGTAGTGAAGGCAAAATATTTTCTGTCTTCCTTCCTGAGGGGGATTTGAAAATAGTCAGAGTTCAGGTCTAGTTTGGAGAAGTACCTAGCTCCCTCCAGGCCAATCAGCAAGTCCTCAATCCCACATACAGGGAAATCTATGGCTTTTTGTAACCTTATTGATCTCTCTTAAATCCAGCACAAACCTCAGGCCACCGTTTGACTTTTCCACGAGGATAAATGGACTGTTCCACTGGGAATTAGACTTCTTGATGATCCCCGATCTTTCATATTCTCGAAACAGCCTTTCTAGTTTGTCCATATGCTTGAGGGGGGGGCTGATACTGTTCGACATAAATGGGGGTTTCCAATGTAATCTGCACCGCATGTTCAACCTTGTTTGTGCACGACAGGGAACTAATCTCCTCAGAAAATACATTTGGGTATTTTTGATACATAAACTGAAAAAATACCTTGAGTTCCGCCCTTTCACCCTCTGTATCAGACAAACCTATAGCATGATGCATTAGTTTCTTCTTCCACTCAATTGGATTTTCCACCCAATTTTTTAAGTCAACACACATGGCTTCCTGTGCTCCCCATTCAATACCTGTCTCAAATTTTGGTTGGAATGTCTTTCCACAGAGAGAGATTGATTGGTGCTTAAAATCACACATGAAGTGATGCTTCTCTAAGTCAAGCCCTAATATGACCTGAATGCTTGTGTCAGCTAGTTCAGGGAGGATTAGTACTTAATGAGTGAAGCTCATGGGAAAACAAGGCAATGAAAGATTTACACTAGCTTTGGTTGTTGAGTATAATCCAACCTTGGCAACTCCCATGATTTTAATAGGTTTTCGTAATTCAACCAGACTATCAGGATACAGAGTTATGAGCCTGAATAACGACATGGGAATTACTGAAACGTGGGCTCCAGTGTCGAGCAGGAAACTACAAGGGACTTTCTCAATAAAGCCCTCCACTAGGGATAGAGGTAACCTTCCTTGCACTTCTGCCATGGCTACACTCTGCATTCTGCAAGTGCTGATTTCACTCAATTCATTCTTGCATACCCATTCACTATAGTGAGCAAACGCACCATCTCTTCGCCCATCTAGGTCTTGTTTTCCAGCCCTTTCTTCACTCCTATGTTCTGGGGATATTACATGGCTTGTACTCTCATTAAACTTAGTTCTGCCTTCATTCTCCGAGTGGGGGGGAGGTGGGCATCTGAACCTCCCAACAGTAATGCTCTCAGGGAATAGGCTTGGGCCATCTCCTCTAGTACCCATTCTCTTTCTTTGGCCAGACTATAACATTCATCAAGATGTCTCGTATTTCTTGAAAAAACAGCTTCTTGCAATTTTCCCACCAGGCCTGATTTGAATCGTTGAAAAGCCACCCATTCGAGGTGGGCTCTCTATCCGTCGATGCCCTTAAAGATCGGGTGATCGGCAATGATCTGTTTAAATAATCTGTTACCCTTTCCCCTTCTTTCTGTGTGCAGCCGTACAGTTCCCTTAGTGTCTGACCCAACCCTCTTTTTGAAAACTCGGAAATTAGTACTTCTTTAAATTTAGAATATTCCCTAGTTTCTTTAAGGATTGGCGAGGATTGAAAATAAGTCTTGCCCTTTCCTACCAACTTGCTGCGTAACAGCACAAGAAGTTGGAAGTCAGACCATCTGCCAATCCTTCTTAGTTCTTCTACAAACTCAAAGAATATGCCTACGTCATCGGTCTCTTCTCCAGAGAACTGTGGAATCACTTGCTGGGGATTTATTATTCGGAAAAATTCCGAATCATCTAGTTCGGAGCTGGTTTGGATTAGACATACCTGTTATCAGCACACACTTTACAAAATTTAACCCTTTTTTTTCAAATTTTTCAATTCCAATTACTGCCTGACTGCCTGATGCGAGTTCAACACCACTTGCTGTGTTTTAGGATCTACTTAATTATATTCTTTCAGGCCCTAAACACATCCTGTCATCTGCGGCATTGTTATATCTTCGTTATTTTTCTGTCGTTATTGCTAAGATATTGTTTATTTACTTGTATCTTTCTTTCACTCTGCCTTTTATATTTATTAATTTTTTTCTTACTTGCTTCACTGATATAATATACTAATATACTTCCTTAAGAATGCCTTACTCAACTCTACCTAGGAATGCTTCCTTCTCGGACACTGGCAAATTTATTTTTTATTGCTGCGCAAGCCAGATTCCCATATTATGAGCTTATTCAAAATTCAGGGAATATTCCTAGATTAATTGGCATTCATTCTAATATACTCTAAATAGATACTGGTACTAATTGCAATCGTGGCCAATAATCTATTACTCAAATACTTTCATTAAGTTCTCTCCCACTATGGTTCTAAATTTTTGCAAGTGGTAATTTGTATTCTCGAAATCAGGCATGAG
The DNA here is from genome assembly GCF_054136105.1 of Typopeltis vanoorti. NCBI lineage: Eukaryota > Metazoa > Arthropoda > Arachnida > Uropygi > Thelyphonidae > Typopeltis > Typopeltis vanoorti. Next base: position 36,397,352 of record NC_143557.1, read on the forward strand.
TCAGGCATATAAAACAAAACATGTTTATTGGAACAAATTACACTTTACAACTATAATTGGAATAGGATACTAAGCTTTTCAAAAATCTCTTGCTAAGTTAGTTACTCAATGCTAATTTAACAAAACACTCGCAGATCAAATTGCTAATCACACACATGCTATAAAACATTAAAATTAGCTAACTATGTTATTCTAAATCAAATTCTTATTGCATGTTACATTTTAAAACATTTCACAACCCGTTACTATTCTGGTATAGATCATCTACAAAATTACAAATTCACATATAATCTCAGTCATATGCAGCTAAAATTTCACTCCTGACATTCATTTGTTCAGCATAATTACTCTATCTCAAAATACAAATCCTTATTATAGTCCACTTAATATAATCTAACATTAAATTCTGTCTCATTCAAACACATAATAAAGGTCTTTATGTTACCCAATCTTTTTTCCGAAGGTCTGTTAATGGCCACGTGTTGTTCGGGTCCTATTATGATCAGTTGCTTCTGCAATAGGCTTACGACTACAGCTTCCGTTTTACATTCTTCTGGACTCGAACTTCTCACTGACTTATTAAGTTTAGGACAGCTTAATGGGACAAGATTATACTACTATTTCCTTATTACAAATTCATTAATCTGATAATCCTTCAGTCTAGTTTTCAACTACAAGATTTTTCTAGTGCGATTTACATGTTATTACACCACTTCCTATAGAACATAAATTCAGAACTGTGTACTGTCAACCAGGTATTATCTGAGTTAGCCAAATTCTTATGTTAGATTCTGAATGAATAATTTCTTGAAGTTTGTCCATTCAGGATCTAACACCCTTAAGAGTGATACATTTATTCCATGTGATGCTCCAGCACCATTATCCAGTCCCTGTAGTGGTTCTCAGTAAGATCTGCATAATACCCCTCTACAGTTGCAATCACCTCTTGATTCGAAGAAAAACGCTGACCAGTAAGGAAGAGTTTTAGTTTTGTGAAGAGACAGAAGTCAGAGGAAGCCAAATCTGGGGAATAGGGTGGATGTTCCAACAATTCATAGTGCAGATCCCTTAATTTTCCCATTGCCAAAATACGTTTGTGGGCAGGAACACTGTCCCAATGAAAGATGATTTTTTTCTTTTGCAAACCAGGTCTTTGCTCATGAATTTTTTCGTCTAGTTTGGATAAAAAATCGGAATAATATTCCCCAGTTATTGTTTTACCCTTTTCAAGATAATTAATAAAGAAAATGCCTTTAGCATCCCAAAACACCGAAGCCACGATCTTTCCTGCTGATGGAAATGACTTTGTCATCTTTTATGCTGAATAACTGGCTTGTGTCCACTGCTTTGACTACTGTTTGGATTCTTGTGTAATAGTGAATCCAAGTCTCATCCATAGTAAGAAATCAATGCAAAATCAGTTTTATTCTTGTTAAAACGCTCCAAGCACAGTTCACAGACTTTCATGCGAGTGCATTTTTGATCTGATGTGAGCAAGCGAGGCACCCATCTTGTGCAAAGCTTTTTCACATACAATACTTCATGCAAAATATATCCTACACATTCTTTTGAAATGCCTATAGTCTCAGCAATTTCATGCACTTTAACTCGCCAGTCAACCAATACCACATTGTGCACTTGATCAATGATTTCTGGTGTTGTTATACTTTTTTGATGTCTTTCACGTGAATCATCTTCAAGGCTGGTACTGCCACGTTTAAACTCAGCAGTCCATTTCTTAATTGTTGAAAATGAAAGTGAAGAGTGCCCATAAACTTCAAACGAATTTCTTTTTGGAATTAAACTTCTTTTACAAAGAATTTTATAACTGCATGATACTCAATTTTATCCATTAAAAGGGATACAGACAACACTTTTGCTTCAGACAGTTGTATAAAACAATTCTATAAAGTAGAATGTATAAAACATTCTATAAAGTAGAATGACTTGCAATTTCACATGGATGATTAAGGTTATGCATTTTGGGGTGAAAAGATTAGCAGCAGTATACCACATTGGTGGAACTGTACTCCAGGAGATTGAAAAGGCCAGGGATTTGGGAGTGTTAGTGGATCGGGAGTTGAAGTTTAGGGAGAACACTGCAAAAGTGGCTAAATCAGCTCATCAAATCACTTGGTTATTGAAGAATACTTTGATGAGCAGAGACAAACAAGTTATTGTTCCTCTGTATCGAGCCATGATAAGACCCCACCTTGACTAGATTTGTGGGATTGAAGAAATTGGTTGATAGGTGGAAAAGGGGTGATAAGATTGAGACATTCAAATTACTGAAGGATTTCTATAAGATTAATTCAGAGGATATTTTTCAGAACAGGACTGGTGATGGGATGATTAGGGGGCCATCCATGGAAACTAAGCAAGAGTGTGGTTAGCAAGAGTGTTAGAACTAGGTTTTTTACTTGGAGAGTGGTGAATGAGCGGAATAAGTTGTGAGAGTCTGTTGTGGGTGTCATGACTGTGAATGAGTTCACGGCAAAGTATGATAGATACTGTGTGGATATTGAATAGTTGATCTTGACACGATGTTTAGAGCCTCCCTCGATAAGGACTCCTTGGAGTTGCCCGTAATAATAATAATAATAATGCTTATGATAGATGTACCAACTTAGAAATAAAAAAATCTTGCCGATAGCATTGCTATCTACGGTCGAGGCCAAGAACTTTTCATACCACCTTCATAGGTTGGGAATGAAATGGTTGTGCAACCTTATTAAGCAAAAGATCCACAAGAAGAAGATGATGATGTAGAAATAATATCGTGAGAATAAGAGTGAAGCTCAGGCCAGAAAAGTAATAAATATTGTGTGGAAGTATGAAAATAAATTGGCCATGCAAGCTAAAGGCAATCCAGAAGAATTTTATCATTAGGCCACAAACAAAAGAAAGAATGAATGCGAAAGAATAACTTTATTGAATGCAGATGGTACTTGAGTGTCGGAAGCTAACGAGATTGTTCAGTTAATGAGTGCTCACTTTGCTAAGATATATCAACCAGGTGTATGTGCACACAGTGTACATACACCTGGTTGATACAGTGGATGAAGCTACTGTTACAGTGGATGAAGAGTTAGATGTACATGGAAATGAGATTGAAGAGTTGTTGCATAACCTGGATAAGAATTTGTTTGAAGGGACAGATGGAATATCAGCCTGCTTGCTAAAAGAATGTTCAGCTTAATTGACTAGTCCTTTCACATGTTTATATAACTTGAGTCTCAACTCAGGAATGATACAACAGGAATGGAAGGAATGTATGATAGTTCAATTATACAGAAATGGGTAGACAAACAAACTATACTCTGCAAGGAGCAGCATGGGTTTACTACAGGAAGGTCTGTTTTAGAAATTTACTCATATTTCAAAACAATGTTATGGCCGGGTTAGATAAAGGTAATGGATACACTATGGTAATGATGGATTTTTCTAAGGCATTTGATAGGATACCATATGAAAGGTTGTTGCATTAACTGGAGAATATGGGATTGGAATATAAACTCTTGACATGGATCAAGGGGTGGTTGACAGACAGATATCAAAAAGTGGTATACAGTGGGTGTGAATCCTCTAGATTTAAGGTGACCAGTGGTGTACCTCAGGGTTCAGTCCTTCAGCCATTTCTGTCCAATCTATACATTAATGACATCAGGCAGGGTCTAACATCAGATGTGCAACTGTTTGCCAATGATGCAAAGATAGGCAAGATAATGAGGGATGCTACTGACATTCAGCATTTACAAAATGATTTGAATAGGCTGGAAATTTCGGCAAACAAAAATGGCTATCAGTTTTAATTTTAATATAATAGATTTAGTTTAATCCTTTATCCCAGTGAGAGCAAACAAAGTTTGCGCCTGAAAATATCTTCAGGACTAAATATAGTGTTGTACTATCTTATCCAGTAAGTAGTGCAACACCAAGGCAACTCGTGGCAAAGGTGGAGCAAGCTACCAGGCACTTCTAACCCAGTATCTCCCATAATGCAAAACACATTTCCTATGTGGATATGTATACTGTTATGCATTAAAGGGATTGGCCATCTACCCAGACTAGTTTCGACCTTTATTGAGGTCTCTTCAGTGGGAGCCAGGCCCAGAGCTGGAGATACCAGGCAGAAGCAGTAGCAAGTCATCTGTGCCTATGGGAGTTGCCAAAAGGTTTATCACCTTTTTTAAAAATTACTCTGGATTTAGAGAAAGATGCTGAAAATTTATTTATCACTAGGTTAGACTATAATAGATTTAGTTTAATCCTTTATCCCAGTGAGAGCAAACAAAGTTTGCGCCTGAAAATATCTTCAGGACTAAATATAGTGTTGTACTATCTTATCCAGTAAGTAGTGCAACACCAAGGCAACTCGTGGCAAAGGTGGAGCAAGCTACCAGGCACTTCTAACCCAGTATCTCCCATAATGCAAAACACATTTCCTATGTGGATATGTATACTGTTATGCATTAAAGGGATTGGCCATCTACCCGCCACGTTGTTTGCCACGAGTTTCCTTGGTGTTGCACTACTTACTGGATAAGATAGTACAACACTATATTTAGTCCTGAAGATATTTTCAGGCGCAAACTTTGTTTGCTCTCACTGGGATAAAGGATTAAACTAAATCTATTATAGTCTAACCTAGTGATAAATAAATTTTCAACATCTTTCTCTAAATCCAGAGTAATTTTTAAAAAAGGTGATAAACCTTTTGGCAACTCCCATAGGCACAGATGACTTGCTACTGCTTCTGCCTGGTATCTCCAGCTCTGGGCCTGGCTCCCACTGAAGAGACCTCAATAAAGGTCGAAACTAGTCTGGGTAGATGGCCAATCCCTTTAATGCATAACAGTATACATATCCACATAGGAAATGTGTTTTGCATTATGGGAGATACTGGGTTAGAAGTGCCTGGTAGCTTGCTCCACCTTTGCCACGAGTTGCCTTGGTGTTGCACTACTTACTGGATAAGATAGTACAACACTATATTTAGTCCTGAAGATATTTTCAGGCGCAAACTTTGTTTGCTCTCACTGGGATAAAGGATTAAACTAAATCTATTATAGTCTAACCTAGTGATAAATAAATTTTCAATATCAGTTTTAATGTTAGTAAGTGCAAAGTTATGCACTTTGCTATGATCAGAGTTCCAGTGGGATATTATATTAGTGGGTTATGCTACAAGAAATTCACAAGGCTAGATATTTTGGCATAATGGTTGATAGGAATTTGAAGTTCAAAGGTCACTTAGTTTAAGTTGCAAATACAACTCAAAGGATAACTACGATGTTGAAGCGAACCTTGACATGAAAGGATAAGGAAGTCAGTTTGCCTTTTTTTTTTTAAGGCTTTGATAAGACCACACCTGGATTATTGTGTGCAGATTTGTTCTCCCAGGTTCCAAGGGGATAAAGAAGCTGTGGAAAGGATGCAAAGAAGAGCTACAGAGATTATATCTGGATTATGGAATTTAGATTATGAGGACAGATTGTGAGCATGTGGATTGCAGACTCCGGTTAACAGGAGAAAGATGGGTGATAAGAGGGAGTTCTATAAACTTTTGAATGGGTATTATAGCATATCGTCTGATGAAATTTTTCGTTATATGGAAGGTGGGGAGAGAAAACGGGTGCATCCGTGGAAGTTAAGTTTGTTCACAGTAAAGAAAGAGGTAAGAGCTAGGTTTTTCTTCCAGAGGGCAGTGAGTGAATGAGTGGAATAGTTTGCCTTTTAAGGATATTGATTGCATATAGTGTGAATGAATTTAAGGGAAGGTATGACAGCTGGTTTGGGTGATTTATAGCCTCCCTCAATGAGTCCTTGACTCCCTGGTGGTCTCAGATGATAATAATAATAATATCCCACTCCTCCTATTCACGAGGTTTTGTAATTTACATTCTCTCAACATGTCCTCAACTGGATGGGACATAACAACAACAATCTGTCCTTATATTCCACATTCCAAATTTCACTGACCAGCTTTGTGAATCTTCTCTGGACTCCTTCCACCATATCCTTATCACCATAAAACCCAGGAGACCAAGCCTGTGCACAATAATCCACATGAGGTCTGATCAAAGTGTTATACAATGGCATCATAACCTCTTTGTTTCTGCATGTCAGGGTTCTCCGAATCATTGCCATTATCCAATGTGACATCTTCAACTTGTGTAATGTGGCTCCTGAATTTCAGATGCTTATTCACCACCACCACTCCCAGATCTCTCATGTCCTCCAGTGCCTTTAAAGTTTCCTCACCAAGTGTATATGTTGCATCCCATTGCTGCTTAACAAATTTCAAAATCTTACACTTTTCAACATTGAAAAGTCTCAAATACCTGCCCATTCATGCAATCAATTCAAGTTCTCCTGTAAGGTCATAACATCTGCTTGATTCTGCATTGCACTTCCCAATTTTGCATCATCTGCAAACATATCACTAGTTAAACCCATCCCAATATCATTAATATACAAAATGAACATTGGTCCCAAAAAGACCTCTGTGGCACACCAGTAGAGACCTTCCTCTTTCGGGATATGAAATATCCCGAAAGAGGAAGGTCACCATATACAACTTTCTGATACCTATCTGACAGCCAGGAACTGATCCAACTCAGAAGTCTGTTATCCAATCACATCTGTTTCAATTTATTTAACAGCTTGTCATGTGGCAGTCTATGAAAAGCTTTTGCAAAATCCAAGTACACCACTGTATATGCATCTCCCCTTAACAAATCATGTTGATAACCATAGAGAATACTGCTGTAATCAACCCATTTCTATATTCTACTTCTCACCAATCTCTCTAGTACCTTCCCAACTCCAAAGCCCATTCAAATGTAACCAATCACACCTGTATAATTCTATTCTTCTCTCAAACACACACGCCATATATCCACAAACTGTACTCCCTTCTCCTCACAACTTCCACTAGCATATCATTCATGATTGTAGTCCTCTGTCACAACTCATCATTGTCATACCTTAGCAACACACTACCCTCTCCCATTACACTGTTATCTTTTACTCTCAGTAACCTCCTGATATTTGCCCTTACATGCTCCTCGTGTCCTTAGATCATTCGTCCCCACAACCACCACTAATTCACTTGCTTATTTCTTCTTAATGTCCAATGCCTGAATTATCATACTATTTCTCCCGCTTTGATAGCAGACCTTATAGACTGTCTAATTAACTAATCCTCTAATTTTAGAATCTTTATACAATGTTATCATGTAATTATTGGTCAACTTTTTAACCCTTTTTTCCCCCCTTTCATTCTATTCTTTTGCACATTTGCATTAGTTTCCACTAAATGTCTAATATCACTCTGAATATTAAGAATGAGAGAAGTTATGAAATACATAAAGCTCCGGACAGAAAAGTAATGAGTATTGGGTGAAAACCTAAATCGGAGTATGAAAAGAAATTAACCATGCAAGCTAAAGGCTTGCATGGCCAATGAGACGATAGTGAATCTGCAGACTGTGGATTATTTTAAGGAGTGGTATAATAGACTTTGTGATGACCTCCCATGATGAGCTTGTGACTTCATGGGGATCAGGAAAATAATAAGTTGAGGTGATTTATGTTGTGTCAGGTTTGTCAAGTGAAAGGGAGGAGTGCAATGTGCTGTCATCTGTGTATTGGGTTGGTGGTGAACTGCAGAGAGTTGTTGATATACAGAATGAAGAGGGTTGGGGAGAGCAAAGAACCTTGTGGAACCCACCCTAGAGTTAGTTGAATAGTGACAGGATAAGGAACCATCCACCATCACACATAGTGTACACCCAGTCAGAAAGCTGGCAATCCAGTTGCAGAAGTCATTTGACAGACCAAAATGATGGGAGTTTGCTAAATAAGCCTTTGTACCAGACCTGGTCAAAAGCCTTGGAGATATCAAGTGAAACTATTTGAGATTCAAACTTCTCCATGACATCTGTCCAGAAATGGATGGCATGTGAGTAGATCTCCTGTTGATTTGACAGTGGAAGAATTCACAGTGGCAGTCATTTGATGGACCTCTCCGTTACTTTAGACAGGACTGAGCCAAGTTAGATAATGCAACTGTTTGATGGTAGTAATTTGTCACCCTTCTTGGGAATGAGTTGAACATGAACCAATTTACAGGCTGTTGAGTAGATAACAGTAGAGTAAGAGAGCATTAACAGTTAACATAGGACAAGAGTCAGTTCTAATGCACAGATCTTCGAAATGACTGGCGGGGAGGGGGGGGTTACCATGATCGGGTTATGTGTGCATTGAAGGCAAAGTGTAAAGACAAGAGATTGGCTTTTTCTGTGGGTGATGAAGCTAGAGCCACCTAGAGATGAAAGGGTGAAAGCAGTGTTGTGAAAAATTATGATGAATTGCTTTGGTGAGAGAACAAAAAGCTTGACTGCCATATGGACAAGATACAAGCTCCCTGTTTTTTGCTCTTTTTCACAGCTGTTTTGGGCTTGAACACAAGCACTAAAGGAAGATAGATTTTCTGATGTAAGCCAATTGTGGTATGCTAGTTGATTTCTGCTTGTACAGCCTTGGCACACCTTTTGGAGAACCAAGGTTTGGTAAGGGTCAGTAGGCCAGAGCAGTGTGGAGAATGTATCTTTCCATGCCAGTAAGTATTACTTCAGTAACACATTCAGTGCATATGTTTGTGCTGGAAAACTGAAAACAATAGTTTGATCCTGGGAGGGATGTACAGAAGTCACAGAGGCCATCTCACTTGGCACTGTTATAATCCCAAACTACTCTTGTTTGGGAGTGGCTGCGTGAGCATTGTTCCATGGGGAAGGAGACAAGCACTAGATTGTAGTCTGAATTACTTAGGGGACCCCAATACATTCTCAGTATACTTAGAAGGATCACTGGTGATTATGAGATCTTGGGTAGTGGTTAGGATTATCTGGCCAAGCAAGTAGGTATGTGAACAATTTTTGTACTGCTGTTAGTGGTGGCAAATGTCTCAGCATCTCTGACTGCTTACTCCGTACAGGCAGAAGAGCAAAGCCAGTTGGTGTTGTTAACAATAAAATCTCCTAAGAGAGGATTCTGCTGTTAAGGAAGAAAAGATAGAGAAAATCACTGTTTAAGGAGAGAAAGCTAAAGCACTCAGAGTGGCTGGTGGCATTTGGGAAGCAACAGAGACAACTTTTATTTCCTTTTTTTTTTTTTTTTTTTAAGTTGCTCTCACCCATGAAAGGTTTTTCTGCAAACCTATAGCACATTCATACTATAGGTGAGCTAATAGTTTAAATTTTTTTGGTATATTTATTCATTTTTTATGTCAGAAACTCTGCTCTGGAGAATAAACATGAAACTTTTTCAAGACTTCAGGCTTCCAATAAGTGAAATTTTTAACCAAAGAAAGTCAAAGTCAAGCAATTCTAGAGTGGGTGTTCTCTAGTATGGTATGCCATATGCACTTTCTGACTCCTTTTGACTCTCTAATCAAAAGGAGTCAAAATGTGTGTAATCAGAAAAGCTGAGATGAGTAGTGTTTTGGGGAAGGGGATGAGATTTGTGGGAGGGGGAATGAGATTTGGAAGAATGGAGATTGTAATGGGCACTATTAAGGTTGGAACTGAGGCTGCAGATGTTGGTGAAGTGAATATAGAAAGCTCTCTGGTTTCCATGATGGCTATTAGCATCACTTAGTTTCTGCACAAACTTTCCTTGTTTGTATTCAATGATCCAACTGTCATATCCATTTTGACAGTTTTCTTCTAGTTGTTTCAATAGTTGATGTCCTTATTCTCTCTGAGTGAAGGATAGATCAGGCCAAGCTCATATGCATGATTAGGGACAAATGCTGTTGAACTTGTAGATTGCTTTTATTAGTTTCAATATGAAGTTCATTCCATATTTTCTTTTATTTGTGGGTCAAAATGATATTTCTGAGAACAAAGTTCCACTTTTCTGCTAACTTACTGATGTCCTTCTTTAGTGATTCACCAGTTTCAGTTGGAAAGTTCAGAATGATAGTGTTGAATTTCTTGTTTCAAGTCTTGATCAAGTCATGTATCACTAATGCGATGAAGCCGTAAAGTTTGTTAGTGCTATTGGGGAAACACTTGCATTGCAGCACTGATCATCTTGAGCAGTTCGAGCTTGGCTTCATGTTCTGATTTTGGAGGAGATAGTTTCGTCCATAGTGTTAAGGCACTGTTTGAGACTTTTGATGTGTTTTTCCAAGTTCAGAAGCTCTTTACAGAAGAGAGGCACAGTGAATAAAAGAAACACTGGTTGGGGCCAATGAGCAGCTTGTGTGCCAATTCCTCTATTTCTGCACAGCAAGTATGCAACAAAAAGTGGCAACAGAAATCACACATTATACCTTTTTTGTTGTTGGTAATATCTAGTTTGTAACTGTAGACTTTGTATCATTGCTGGGTTTTTCAGTAATCAACAGCCAGTGAAGCACTGTTGATCACTGCCAAACCCAGCAATGTCATTAGCCTTTGTTGCTGCCATCTTCACTTCACACAGTAGGAATAAGAAGCACTTGAACATGTCCAATATTAATTGAGCAAGTAAACTGATTTGGTGCACTCTAAGTACTTGTGGGTTGTGTAGAAGTATTCAGCCCCTTAGTACCTGCTGTTATGATTTCTGTTTATTGGATATTTCAGAGGGAAAAGATTTTAGTGCATAGGTTTAGACTAACTTATTGTCACCTAGTGGTTTTTTTTCAACTGAAATAAATTATAAAATCAAAAAGAATTAAAGAGAACTACACTGGTTTCTAATAAACAATGGTCAAAATGTTAAAGTGCCTCAATAAGGAATGTTAACACCCTCCCAGCAAGACAGTGCTCACAACAATGTTTCATACTTTCTTTTAATGTTACATGGTGATTAGTGTTCATTTTGCTAAATGAATAAGTAGTAGTAATCTCGATAGTAGTCTCCATAATTTAAAAAAATGGATGTTTATAATGGAGTCCAAGAGCTCAGCTGGTAATGACAACCATTACTCATGCTAAATCCTCCTTAGAGCCTTAAGATTTTAGGGAGGAGAGTTGAGAGCACCAACACATCGACCTAGAGCATCCCAGAGATGCTCAATAGGCTTAAGGTTAGGAGACATGGCTGGACAGTCCATGCATATGGCAGTCTCCTTGAAGATACTCGTCCACAAGCTTTGCTTGATAAGGACAACCATTATCGTCTAGCATCATTTATGGTTCTGCTAGGAAGCACATATAGGTCAGTGCATCCACCCAATAAGATGCCTCCCAAAACCAGCACACTATCTGCACTAAAAGTGTACCTTCAAGGATACTAGAGGGATGATAACATGCCCTGGTTCTCTCCAGAAACAAAGCACGCCTGGCATCATTTTTATTAAAAATTTTATTGAAATAAAATTTTTATAAAATAAACAAGTTTATTAAAACAAACAATATAATGTGTCTGGTTTGTAAGTCATCACATTTACATCATTAGGGGTACAAAACTTATATAAAAGACTAAAAAAAATTAAGTACCTGGTTGGCCGAGCGGTAAGCATTCCTGCTCTCAAACCAACAGGTTGTGGGTTTGAATTTTCTGCAATGGGCATGGATGTTTGCGATCGTCTTTAGGTGGAAGATGAATTTCATTGTCTGGTGAATGTGTGTGTGTGTGTGTGTTATATATATGTTAAAGATACCAAGCAATTTTAAACCTGGTTTTACTCCATTTCCCAAGTAAGCAAACAGACAAAAAAGTCAAGTTTGCACCTGCAAGTGTTGCAAGTCTAGCTGATCCTACAGGTAGTGCAAGACCAAGGCAACTCATGGTAAAAGTAGAATAATCTCTGGTCACTAATCTTAATATTTACCCCTAATGCCAAAACACATCTCCTAGAGGAGATGTATGATGTTTTGTATTAAAGGCAAGGGACCGCTACCCAGACCGGTTTCGACCTTTATTGAGTTCTCATCAGTGGGAGCCAGGCTAGAAATACTAAGGTTTAGTAATACAGAGCTTATAAGTATTTTACCAGACAAGTTACCGTACGGTGTTTTAACCTTACTTGGGAAATGGAGTAAAACCAGGTTTAAAATTGCTTGGTATCTTTAACATTTATTATACCCAAGGTAAAATAATTTCTACATTTATATCTCCTCCTGAGATTTTTATTTAATAAGGTTAAAACACCTTATGGCAACTTGTTCTGGTAAAATACTTATAAGCTCTGTATTACTAAATCTTGGTATTTCTAGCCTGGCTCCCACTGATGAGACCTCAATAAAGGTTGTAACCGGTCTGGGTAGTGGGCCCCCCTTGCCTTTAATACAAAACATCATACATCTCCTCTAGGAGATGTGTTTTGGCATTAAGGGTAAATATTAAGATTAGTGACCAGAGATTATTCTACTTTTACCATGAGTTGCCTTGGTCTTGCACTACCTGTAGGATCAGCTAGACTTGCAACACTTGCAGGTACAAACTTGACTTTTTTGTCTGTTTGCTTACTTGGGAAATGGAGTAAAACCAGGTTTAAAATTGCTTGGTATCTTTAACATACATACAAGTCAAGTTTGCACCTGCAAGTGTTGCAAGTCTAGCTGATCCTACAGGTAGTGCAAGACCAAGGCAACTCATGGTAAAAGTAGAATAATCTCTGGTCACTAATCTTAATATTTACCCTTAATGCCAAAACACATCTCCTAGAGGAGATGTATGATGTTTTGTATTAAAGGCAAGGGGGGCCCACTACCCAGACCGGTTACAACCTTTATTGAGGTCTCATCAGTGGGAGCCAGGCTAGAAATACCAAGATTTAGTAATACAGAGCTTATAAGTATTTTACCAGAACAAGTTGCCATAAGGTGTTTTAACCTTATTAAATAAAAATCTCAGGAGGAGATATAAATGTAGAAATTATTTTACCTTGGGTATAATAAATGTTAAAGATACCAAGCAATTTTAAACCTGGTTTTACTCCATTTCCCAAGTAAGGTTAAAACACCGTATGGTAACTTGTTCTGGTAAAATACTTATAAGCTCTGTATTACTAAACCTTAGTATTTCTAGCCTGGCTCCCACTGATGAGAACTCAATAAAGGTCGAAACCGGTCTGGGTAGCGGTCCCTTGCCTTTAATACAAAACATCATACATCTCCTCTAGGAGATGTGTTTTGGCATTAGGGGTAAATATTAAGATTAGTGACCAGAGATTATTCTACTTTTACCATGAGTTGCCTTGGTCTTGCACTACCTGTAGGATCAGCTAGACTTGCAACACTTGCAGGTACAAACTTGACTTGTTTGTCTGTTTGCTTACTTGGGAAATGGAGTAAAACCAGGTTTAAAATTGCTTGGTATCTTTAACATTTATTATACCCAAGGTAAAATAATTTTTACATATATATATATATAAATTGACAAAAAATGGGGAAAAAAAATCCCTAGCTTTAGTAATCCTTTGGTTTAGTAATAACCTTTCATGGGTGGTAGGTAATCACATTAAAAAAAAAAAAAAAAAGTTGTATTAATTACTATATGTGTGTTGAAACAATGCTAGTTGTTGCTGCTGTCATGTTCTGTGGCATGATGCACATCATATCTCAGAATGTCATCAATTTCCTGAAGTCTGGCTCCAACAATGTTGTATATACCGTTTGCAATCTATTCCTACCTAAGTGTATTAGCTTACACTTTGCCACATTCAATTGGCAGCTGTTATACTTCACTCATACTGTCAGCCTATCATCTTACAGGATCTCTATATCATCTTTTAAGTATTACTCTTCCCAGATTTGCATCACTAGCAAACAACTGAATATTTTCCCTGAAATCATTTCCTATATCACTAAAATACAAATTAAATAGCTGCAACCTAAGTATAGAGCTGATTGGTAAGCCTCCGGATGTGTTACCAACAGGTTTGGTTTTGCAGACCATCTAATAACCAACCTGCAGAATCCACTTTACTTCTGTACCTTCAAATAGTGGAGGTGCTGGCTCCCTAAATTGTTGTGCTAGTAGACTGCTGACACAAGAGAAATTTGTCTGTTTTCATTAGTGATGCAGTTACTTTATAAGTATGAACAATATCCTCTTGATAACATCAATCATTCATACAATATCATAGAATCACATGTACCACAGTAAAAAATTAATTTATTATGCAGATATTTCATCTTATGAATCACATGACATCATTTATCAGCATGGACAGAAAACAACAACAAAGAATTTAAAGAAAAGAAACAGTAAAGCACATGTATTACACTGGAATCTCTCTCTCTCTCTCTCTACTCTAACATGCATGCGCGCGCACACAGTAGAGTATTTATTGATTACGAACTATTGGACTGAAAATAAAGTTAAGTAATAATTTGAGTTAAAAAAACAAAATAAACTTGAGAATACAATTTATTTAATGCAGTTAAGGATGACAATTTCCCACACTTTAGGAATGGTGAGGCAGTCATTATGAATGTGATTAAGGTGGTGAAGTAGGGCCTAAGCACTTTCCTTGTATAAGCATTCATGTTTATACATGTATCTATGTAACAGTTTGGTATTTTCCCAATGGATACTGTGACTAGTGTTTTCAATTCCATATTGTACTAGGCCAAATTTGTGAAGTTTGATGAGTTGGATGTGGTCTTGATGTTCAGAGATGTGTTTGTGACAGGTCTTCCTGTTTGTCCATAGTAAGACAAGTTGCACGAACATGGTACTTTGTATATGCCAGGTAGTTTTGTCTCTCATTCACAGATGCTTTTAAAATATGGCATAGAAGTCCTGTGGACTTCTTGTCTATGTTGCTTTATAGGAGAGATTTTAATTATTTTCTGTATTATTCTTCGATTATATCCATTTAGTAAGGCTCTTTAGTTAGATACAATCCAAAAATAACAAAGTACCATGTTCGTGCAACTTGTCTTACTAGGGACAAACCAAAGTATCTGTCAACAAATGCATCTCTGACCATCAAGACTACCCAGCTCCTCAAACCTCACAAATTTGACATAGAACATAGGAATTGACACCAGTCACACTATCCAATGGGAAAAATGGCAAACTGTTACATACATCTTGTGTAAACATTCATGTTTACACAAGGAAAGTGCTGATGATTTACTTCATTAACCTAACCTCAATCATAATGACTGCTTCCCAATTCCTAAATTAACAGCCTTAACTATATTAAATAATCTGTATTCTCAAGTTTTTTTGTTAACTCAAAATTATCCAATAGTGTGTAACCACTAAACAGGAATTACACACAGCTATATATACAGAAGGATTCCAATGTAACACATGCATTCTACTATGTTTCTTTTACATAAACTCCTTATTGTTGTTCACTGTACATACTGATGATGTCTTGCAATACGTAAGACAAAATATCTGCATAATAAATCAATTCTTTACTGTAGATACATGTGTAATTCTGTAATAATGGATATCCTACAGGCATCATTATACAAGAAATTCATATAATCAGTTTACACAATTTCAATGCTCACGTATTCAACTGATCCATTTGCTATTTTGTGTTAAACATACGAGGTTAACTAAAAACCAAGTTTTAATATGGGTTAATATGAAACTAAACTAATTTAATACTGTCAGATCACACATATTTTATATATAATAAATTTATTACAAGTAAATAAACTTTTCTGAAGACAAAATAAAATAGTAGATTCCTGTTTATTTTGAAAATATTAAGTTCTATTGCTGAATATTAAAATCTCAGTATGAACACTTATATTATGATAGAAATGAACTCAAAAATACAAGAGATAGCATTACTTACACAAACATAATCTTGAGACTCAACTTCACTTTTAGTTGAATGTGATGCTCTTTTAACAAGATGAAATGAAGGTCTAGATTTACATCTTGAAGATGTTTTCCTCCTTTTAAATTCTGCAGAGGAAATCTGTCTCTCTATTTCTGGGGCTAAAGATGAGATTCTGGCTGATATCCTCGGCAAAGTCACAGCATTATAAACTTGAAGAGGCACATTATTTACAAGTGGCTTTATCCTTCCATAAGTTTTACTAGGTAATAAGGTGCAAATTGCATTATTCCACATGTTTTGATCAGTCTGACTTTGGGTTGTTTCAACAGAACACTCTTGTTTTACTTCAAATGAAGCATCTACAACATGTCATTATACTGGTTAATATTTACATGTTTTAGACATCAGATATCATGTAGCTATTATGGAAGATACAATATGCATTAGATTATTAAATTTTAGTTAATTAAATTATTGGTTCAACACTCTTTCTGTAGACATACCACAACACTATGTGCTGCAAAATGAATGCCATATCCTAAAAAACACTGAAGCCATCACTAACATCCTGTTCTAATGACAAACACACACATGGAGAGAAGGTAAAAGAGTGTTATAAATGAATCCAGCAGTGTTTTTTTAACTGTGATGAGGAAACAGTATTTTAAATTGCATTGTGTGGAGATTTTTTTGATAGTCTTGGGTTCATAACCATTTTCAAAAATGCCATCACGCTTCCATATATCAAGAATGTTACAGACAAGATGGCTAAATTACTAAAGAAACATAACATCAAAGTAGCTTTTCTGCCGCTGGAAAAAATTTCAAGATTTCTATATCCCCCGAAACCTCCACATCATCCTTTAAAAAAAACAGGTGTTTATAAAATTTATTGTTCTTGCGGCATCTGCTACGTAGGACAGATAAGAAGATCTGGAGAAATACGCATGAACGAACACCAAAAGGATGTACAAAACAGAAGAGAACACAAATCAGGTCTAGCTTTCCATGTCACTTCCACCGGCCACAATGTACTCTGGCAGAAAACAAACATGTCTTATATAGAGAAAAAAACTGTTACATAAGGAAATTTAAAGAATTTCCTTTTAAAGCTTAGAATTCCAACACAATGCAATAAAAAACCAAGGCTTAATTCTACACTAAGTTTAGTCAGCTTTGATAAAAAATATACCTCAGTCAGACCGTGGACATTATGATCATGAACAACAGAACGTGGCATCATCCAGCATTGTTTAAACTTAGCACTGCTTTGAATCTCCATTCTGATTTTTTAATTTTATATACAGTTAGATGGCTACAACTGTATAGTATGAACTATTCATTTCTCTTTTTTGTTGTTTTAACTTTCAATTACCTTTTACCTCTGAAGATGTAAGTCAAACAATTTACGAAACTTGTCAGGTTTTATTTCTTTGTGCTTTTAGCTTAAAAAAAAAAAAAAATGTGGTCCAATTACCGGAATATGCCTTACTGTTACACATATCAAAGATCCCAAAGATGTCCAACTGAAGACACCTCAGGCCATCACTGAGCCACCACCAGCTTGTACAGTTCCAACCTGACATGCAGGATCAATGGCTTCATGTGGTTGGCACCATATCCTCAGTCTTCCATTGGTGCTATGAAGTTTAAATTGCAATTCATCACTCCAGGCTACACATCATTAATTTTCAATCATCCAGTTTCGATGTTCTTTAGCCCAGGCAAGGTGTTCAAGCCGGTGTCATGGGATTAGAAGTGGGACTCTCGTAAGTCGGCAGCTCCTGAAGCCAAGACAGTAAAGTGAATGTTGCATGGTCCTTGCACTGCCTTTCTGGCTGGAACCCTCTTCAGATGGGAGGTGATTTGAGATAATGTCTAGATTCCATCAGTCCATATGATGCAAGTCAGATGGCAATGATCATTCAAGGCTGGTTGCCCTTGCAGTTTGTCTGGGTGCTTGTTTTGTTGCTGGAATTTTCATATTCCCAAAACACTCTTCATCATCATCATCATCATACGTATCAGGATTTAGGCCTAGTATGGCCTGTTCCAGCCTTAGAAGTCATCGTTGAATCGTTTAAGAGGAAGTCCTGGTTTTCTTTTTCCTAATGGCTTGTACTTTAAGGCTTGTTTTGGTAATCTTTCTGTTTTCATTCTTTGAACGTATTCCATCCATCTATGTTTATATTTTTTAATTTTTTCAATTACTGGTTCTTGGTTTAATTCTTTCATATTTTCGTTTCTTTTGTGATCAAATAGGGTATACTTTGCAGTTTTTCTCATAAACTTCATTTCTGCTGTTGTTAATCTTTGTTTGTCTTTTTGTTTTATTGTCCAGATTTCGCTTCCATACATTAAGACCAGTAAGGCTAATGTATTGTATACTTTTAGCCTGCTTTGTTTTTGAAATAGGTTTGGTTTAAATATAGAGTTAATTACTCCTGTTATTTTTAAATATTTTGCAAGTTTTATGTTTATATCTTTTTCATTTTCATAAGTGATCATACATCCTAGGTAGTTAAATGAATTCACCTGTTCTAAGATCTTGTTATCTAATACTATTTTAGTTCTTGCTGGATCTTGTACTTTAAAGGCCATAGGTTTTGATTTTTCCGTTGATATTATCATACCATAATTTTTGGATATCTCATTTAGATTTAAAATAGCTTTTTGTAAGTTATCTTCAGAATTTGTAATTATTATTTGGTCGTCTGCAAAGAGGAGAGTGTTTAAGTTAACTGTAGGTGAAAGATTAATTCCTTGATGTAAATTTTTACTCCATTTTATTATTATTTCATTTAAGTAGATATTAAAAAGAGTTGCTGAGAGGGGACATCCCTGTCAGACCCCTTGGTTTATCTCTCTTGTATATGATAGCTCTTGATTTAATCTTATTTGTATGTGATTATTTTCATATATACTTGTGACAGCTTTTAGGATATTATTTGGTATTTGTCTTTCTTTTACGATGTTAAATAATATGTTTCTTTTAACTTTGTCAAATGCTTTTTCAAAGTCAATAAATGCAATATGTGTTTCTAAATTATATTCTCTTCTTTTCTCTATTATTAATTTTAGGCAGAAGGCTGGGTCTATACATGATCATCCTTTTCTAAATCCATTTTGTACCTCTAGAATAAAGTTTTCAGAATATTTCATTAGTTTGTTATTTAAGATTCTGCTGTATATTTTGTAACATGAATTTAGTATACTGATACCTCTATAGTTTTTAGGGTCATCTCTATTACTTTTCTTAAAGATAGGAATCACAACTGCTTTTATCCATTCTATTGGGGGGATACCAGTTGAGTAAATTTTATTTAAAAATAATAAGAGTCTTCCTTTGAATCTTGTTCCTGCATATTTATATAGTTCTGAACCTAGCTTATCTTCTCCAGGTGATTTTCCGTTTCTTGTTTCTTTCAGGCTGATTTCTAATTCTTCTTCAGTTATTTCCTTTTCATTTTCGTTAATTGTTTGCCTGTTGTCTTTTTTAAAATATTTGTCTGTCCACAGTTCTGTGTAGTAATTTAGAAATTCTTCTAATTTCAATTCAGTGTTTAATTTTATGTTTTCTTTGGTATCTGCATTTAGGTGTTTCAAAATCTTATATACATTGGGTCTTATTTTATATAAATCATGTTCTAAATTAGAAACAAATTTATTCCATGATTCTCTATGTCTTTTTCTGATTTCTCTTTTAGCTATGGCTCTTATTCTTTTATATTCTATTTCATCTTCTAATCTTTTACTGCTTAACCATTTGTGATAGGCTTCTTTTTGATTATTTCTTTGATTGTATCATCCCAGATCTTCAGTTTTTTTCTTTTATTGAATTTTTTGGTCTTTCCTAAGCTTTCATTTGCTGCTGCATTTAGTATCGTTTTTATATTAAGCCATTCTATTTCTATATCTTCATTTTGTTTTATTTTATCTAGATACTGGTTAATTCTTTGTTCATATAGCCATTGTACATTTGTGTCATTCAATAGTCTAGTTTTATAAGCAAATGTTTCAATTTTTCTTTCTGTTCTTGTTACTTGTAGCCATTTAGGTGGTAATCTTAATTTTATTTTAACAAGGAAGTGGTCACTGCTTATTTCATATCCTCTGTGAACTCTAACATCTAGTGAAAATTTTGATGTCTTTTCATTTAATATGAAGTAATCTAATATTAATTTCCATCCTCTTGCTGCCCAAGTATATTTATGTATGTCTTTATGTTTAGAGAAGGAATTCATTATTTTTAGGTTATTATAAACTACAAAGTCAATCAATTTTTTACCATTTCTGTTTAGAGTGTGTTCTCCATGTATTCCTATATTATTATTAATTTTCGTGTTTCCAATTCTTGCATTTAAGTCTCCTGCTAAAATTATGTAATCATTTTTATTTATTTTATTATATATGTTTTGTAGCTGATTATAAAAATCAATATTATCCTGTTCTCTTTTTTCTGGGGCATATAAACCAATTATTGTTAAATAGCCTCTATCTATTTTTATTCTAGCTTCTATTATTCTTTCATTCCATAATTTATAATGTTTTAACTGTTTTGAAAGGGAGTTATGAAATGAATCCAAATCATGACTCTTGCTTGTGCTCTTTGGTCTCTGTCGACTCCACTGTATATCACATTAAAATTTTCAGTTCTCATAGTTCCTTTTAATTTCTTTTTTGTTTCAGTGATTACTGCTATTTTAAAATTTCTTTCATTTAATAACTGGTCTAATTCTATTTCTTTATATGCTATTCCTCTTACATTCCAGTTTGCTATGTGTATTATATTTTGTCGTTTCCATTTTCGTTTTCCCTTTTCCATTCCAGGGTCGTTTCCCTGGAATGGAAAAGGGAAAATGCTCTTGAAACTGTCATAGGAGAAAATACAAGTTCGTTGACACGTGGATAGGCTTATGTGTTCGACGCACATGTTGAATTAGATTTAAACGGTATTGATGCGAACACAGATTGATAAGAAAATAACTATTTATTAACTTAAAAGCTAATATTTCGCTGGTATTATATCCAGCATCTTCAGAGCACACAAACAAAGTTTGTTACAAATACGAGACAACCACAATTCGGTGTAACAGTGGGGCTAATATAAGTAATTACAGCGTGCAACACAAGACTAAAGTCCTAATACAGCGCCATCTAAGTTAAAAAAAACAGTAGTCCAAAGTTTTGAAAAAAATATAGTAGTCCAAAGTTTTGAAAAAAATATAGTAGTCCAAAGTTTTGAAAAAAATAAAATAAAAATAAATAAATATTAATTTGGTCTTACGATCTTTGGTAGATTTATACCAAATCTTTGGTAGATTTATACAGCCATATTTGTTAAGGCTTGGAGCATGTTTTAAGGCTTCTGTTGATTCCAGGAACAACCTCTCTCTCTTGTAGAAGCTTCTGTGCAGTACTTTTGTTTTTTTCCAATTGATCCTGTGTGCTGGGGTATCCAAAGCATGGTTTGCCAGACCCGACTTGCTATAGCAAAAGTTCCGGATATATTTTTTGTGTTCACTGAGGCTGATGTCCACAGTTCTTCCTGTCTGTCCATAGTAGGCTCGATGACAAGAACAGGGTACTTCATAGACTCCTGGATGTGATAAAGGAGTGAATCTGTCCTTAGGTGAATGGATGAGAGTTGTCAATGACAAGAACAGACTACAAACCTTAACAAATATGGCTGTATAAATCTACCAAAGATCCTAAGACCAAATTAATATTTATTTATTTTAATTTTATTTATTTTTATTTTATTTTTTTCAAAACTTTGGGCTACTGTTTTTTTTTTTTTTAAACTTAGATGGTGCTGTATTAGGACTTTAGTCTTGTGTTACACTCTGCAATTACTTATACTAGCCCTACTGTTATAAATGAATTGTGGTTGTCTCGCATTTGTAACAAACTTTATTTGTGTGCTCTGAAAATTCTGGATATAATACCAGCGAAATATTAGCTTTTAAGTTAATAAATAGTTATTTTCTTTTCAATCTATGTTCGCATCAATACTGTTTAAATCCAATCAACAAGTTCGTTGACAATTTCGGAGATCGAGTAATCCATCTGTCCATTGGACACCTACGATCTGCCCTCTGTCAAGTGCATCTACTAAATCCAACACCTTTCCCACTATGCTTCTCACAATAAATGCTTGGGAAAGCCCACACTGACAGCTAAGTATGACCACAGCTTCAGCCACGAAGTGAGCAAATGCAGGAGGTGCAATAAAGAATTTGCATAGGTGCCCGATGTATAGCAGTGTCTCCTGTCCTTAATTCAATGGCACTTAATTGTATTTGAATCTATGAATATCTGTAAAATATCTATAAAGAGAAACTATTTTAAAACTAATGAAGAGTATTTGGGGTTGGAAAAGACTATAAGGGGAGGAGGGAGAAAGAGTCATGGGAGGAGCAAGACTGTGTGGAAAATTAAACTTATCACAGAGAGGCCTGAATGCAGATAAAAAAGAGTTAGTGTATTTATAGGAATGCCAGGGTATCAGAAATATGGGAAATGAAACTACTGCATTTGAGAGGTTGTTGATCTGCTTGAAAATCACTTATATAAATGCGTGACTGACGAGGATAAGTTACTGACAGAAACAGAGTTGGAGGGTTTTCAGAGAACTTGTGTGTCGAAACAATAAGAAAGAGAGAAAGAGAGATGTTAGGGAGGGATAGTGGTGATGGCTTTGAGGCAGTATGATGTGAATGCTGGTGGATGCAACATAATTTATTTAGCAGGATGATGTTACTAAGTCTAAATGCGTGAAAGGTGAACAATGAAGAATTTAAAGGTATAGAACATAAATGGTGAACCTATGGCACGTATGCTAGAGGTGGCTCATCCAAGAATTTTGCTGGCATGCCAACGATTTACAGGTGATATCCTTTTATATGCTTATAAATTATTTAACTTTTTTTTAAGTCATTACAATATGTATAAGTTAAATTTTGTTTTACACGAGAGAGTAACTATGAAGACGTGCATATGATTGGTGCGGTATTAACAAAAGATCACGCGACCCAAAGACAAAGGCAACCGACAAGTGTTGAGTTGAAATGCTAATTCTCTTCAACCGAATTCCATAAATCTGAAACTGTCATAACAACGTTCACTATATATTTCTTAGTTTTAACACATTCTTGATGGGGCATCATTTGTCATTCCAACGATACTTACCATTACCGGTGGGCTCAACTCACACAAAGTTTCAACCCTTGGTTGAATTTTATTCTTGCTTGTTTGCATTTGAACTGGCAAGCGAACTCACACATATTTTATATGTACAGTGACCATATTTTTTTGGAAAAATAAAGGAAAAATCAGAAATTTTTTCATAATAAATAAATAAAAAAATAATAATAATAAAAAAACCAGGTTGCGTTTATTTGTTTCACTAAAACTAAAAAGCTTTGCAACATTTATTGTAAAATATAAGCATATACATAGCATTTTAAACAATCATATTATTACTTAAAAAATTTTAATTTTGATACTTTTCACAAGAATTTTTTAATAAATCAGGTTTGTGTTTTAAAAATTCATAAAACTGTATACAATTCATGTCAAAGTTCCATTTGGTATAAATTCATGCTTTCAATATTTCAATTTTTAATTGGGTTTTTTCACTGGTTCACATATTGTTCACTAATGAAAAGACTTGTTCAGTGTGGGCATTAGATCCAGGGAGACATAAGAAAAATTCAACGATTTTTAAAGTGTTTTTAAAAGATACGTTTATCTGTGAAATATTTAAAATTTTCAACCAATCTAGGTTGGCAGGACTCGTCATTTTGTCGCCATTCTTCGATCTTTTCACTGGTGACATAACTTTTAATATACGAAACTTCATCAAATAGTTCACCGTCATTTATATTTAAGTTCCAGTGACCGGAAATGAACAAAACACTTTCCTCGATCTTTGCCCGCAGAGGGATTTCTCATAGTAGGACCCATTCAAATACTTCCATTTCCATTTCATATTTAAATAACTGGGACGAAACAGCTGTTCCAGTTATTTAAATAATCAATGCAGGTTTGGCAAAATTTATGAATTGCATCTTTAAATAAGTTGGCATCAATATTCAATTTACCATTTCCATTCACAAAATAAAGGACAAAATGGTCATTTCAGAAAGAAAAAAAAATCTAAAGCACAGAGCAGTGAAATAAAGAACTGTCCTCTTAAATAAAGGATGTATGATTGCCGAAATTATATGGCATGTTTCAATCGGTGGTAGAATTTTATTTGAAGTTAGCCTTTGTGATCTGTCATAATGTCACTGAGAATTTCAAATGCAATAAAACAAACACTTATTTAATGTAATTGAAAAACTGACAATAGTTTTTAGTTAGATACTATGTTTCAGTACAACATATGGTTTTCCTTGAGTCAGTCTATACAGCATAGATTCTGTGGGGGGATAATAATAGTGCAATTAGAGACAGCTGGAATAAATATGGCACTAACTAATGAATCGAACTATTTGTTGAGAAATATATTACACAGACTGCAAAAGCCTCTGTACCTTATTCAGGGATACAATAAAACTACACTTGTTTTTCTTGCATCTGCAGTATAATGCCTGTTGGGGAGGGTGTGTTGTTGCCGCTTGGAGCGAGTTACTATTGCCTCGATGTGAACTTGTTTAAACATTTTTCATGTGCGAGGTAATATGCAAAACTTTTTGATGTCTTTTTTCATAAAGTAAAATCAGAGGTGCGAGTTATAAGTGAGGGCAAGTTATATTCGAGTAAATACGGTAAGCATTTCGCTGACAAGTTAACATCCTTCTGTTGCTTCCCCTGCTCAACTGACTTCTATGGTGAGTTACAATGCAGAAATATTTTTCTCACTACCTTTTTTTTTTCCACACCAGCATCATTAAAATCAATTTAATAATACAATAATAAATTTTACACTGAATAATATTACAATTTATATATAAATAAATATTTTAAATAGAATAAAATATTATTTATAAAATTATAAATAATTATTTATAAAATATTATATAATATTATTAATTAATTCATTCATTTTCTATTAATTTTTCTCCTACTAAAAACTGCCCGGCACATCAGCAACTCGATTTGTAAATTTTTGGCATGCAACGGCACGTCAGCAATTCGATATGTAAACTTTTGGCATGTGCACATAAAAAGGTTTGCCACCACTGGTATAGAATAACTAATATCTGAAACAAATGTATAAACAGATATTTTGATCTCTGAAGATAATCTGGTACACAAATACTAAAATATAAGCCAATTGGAAAGAGAAAACAGGGTAGACCTCAAACAAGGATATTGGATGGATAATGAGACTGGAACAGACCAATATGGTTTACATGTTGGTCTGTTCATAATTTCATATGGGAATAGACCAATATGAAACAATAAAACCTACTTTAATGAGCTAATAAACACATGAGGATGTGACACATCATCTATCTTAAAAAACTGTCATCATCGAAACCGTAATCAGTAGAGCACGCATCATCTGTTCCAACTTCAATGACCAAAAACAGGAGATCAACACCATCAAAAGAATTATGCAACAGAATGGTTTCGAACCAAAGAATATTCAGAGTATTACAAATATATTCAAAGCTATCCCTAGAAAGTCCAACTCTGAATGTAAAGTTCCAATCTCCTACATTACTGGTACTTCAAAACCAATACAAGAATCCTGAAAAAAAAATTATCTTCCATGGATTAATCCCTCTACTATTCCTTCCACAAGTTTACCATGTTCCTTGCAATTGCCATTGTCCACAGTATCTCTCATACTGTGGACAAACAGAACATTCTGTTGACAGAAGACTTCAAGAACATCTCTTCAAACTTCTGTTATAAGAAATTCCAAAATCTGGTCTTCCCAAGCACACAGTCAACACAGATCATAGAATCGTTTGGTCAAAGACTCATTTGTTAAACTAAGAGATGCTGTATTAAATTTGAGCATGTATTCAAAGAGTCTTAACCTTAATAATCTTATCCAAATTTTGGGTAAAGAAATACAGTAATTCCAATTCAAGTTTGGTTTGGACAATTAATATTGCTTTGGTACTCTCTTTGAATACATGTTCACAAACACAAAATAATATTAATCATGTATATTCAGATATTTGATTCTAAAACTTACAGATCATCTGAACTGTTAATCACAGTGCAGATGATCTGTAAGTTTTAGAATCAAATATCTGAAAATACATCATTAATATTACTTTGTGTTTGTGAGTGTTTCTATGGCACAAGTCCCACTTAAAACTCAAAGCCATAATCTGTTTAGATAACCAGGAGAGCAAATATTATGAATGATTTTAATTATTATTATAATTATTACAGTAATCCTTGTGGAACCACAGATTCATTGTTGGAGGTCCACTTAACAAGCATACATGTCTATCATATTTACATTCTTTGCATTCACAACGAGAGGCCATCCCTGGAAGTTCTGTAAAGATAAGCAGATAAGCAGAACATGTATTCTCACATCCTTCTGCACCACATCTTTACACAACTTCCAGGGATGGCCTCTTATTCTTTCCATCTCACCCTTCACCCTTTTTATAATCCCTTCTGTATTAATCTGGTAAAATCCCTTTAGTAACTTGAAGGTCAGTCTCTCCCTCTCTTTATCACCCCTTTTCCTCCTGTTCACCAAACTCTGCAATCTACGGTCCCTAAACTGCTCTGCATAACCAACATTCCACAGTTAAGATATTATTTAGGTCATTAATTTCTGGATCTTCTCTAGTGTTTCCACATCCCAATTTAAATGAGGTGACCAATTTCAGCATAACAGTACCAGTGTAGTCTGACCCAGGGATCTAGAAATCAAATCATCACAGTTTAGTTATCAGAGACAAGTGGCAAGTAAACTTTCAGCCTAGTTCTAAATGCATTCAAAATATATTATTTTCTTTGCATAATGTATACTTTTTTATTTTTCCATTTTAATACATCATATCATTCATTGTCAAGTTATTTGATAAGCAGCAGTTGACAACTAATTCATTAAAGATGTTTTATTTCCAACCATGAGATAGCATTTCATATATTTAAGAAGGAATTAATTTATCAAATTAATTTAGCCTGTACCAAAATGACATACCAGTTATTGCTGATGTTATTAAAAGAATTAGTTTAAAAAAAATGAAGACCCCCCCCAATAGATTTAGGCTTCTTCCAGATAACTCTACAGATATTTCAAATGAGGAAGAACTTGTTCATTATTAAAATATATAGATTAAAAACTGAAAAAGACATTTATTACTGTAATTCCTCTGTGAGCTGCAAACTTTTATACATTAGAGAGTGAAATAAACAAGTTATTCTTGTCTCAGTAGCTCATAATATGCAGTACACTCTTCCATCAGGCGAGGAAACAGTCTGCATGTGCAGTATCTTCGTGACTAGGCTACTAATGTGAAGCATTTGATGTGAATTCAGCAATCTCTTTATATAATTAGCCAAGTTGTGAAGATGCCATACAAAGAAAATTTGTATGCTTACTTAGAATGTGTAATTAGCAGACACTGGAATAGATGGAACAGGTAACATGCTGAGAAAAAAAAAAAAAAAAATTGCCTAGTGGCAAAATGTAAAAGAAATGTTCAAGATCTTATATTAACACATTGTACGCAATTTGCATCTGCCTGTTTTAAATTCTATTAAAGATGTTCTTGCTGAAATTGAAATAGTAGTAAAAAATTATATACCTTTACCAAAATTCAATAAAAAGACAGAAAGAACTGGGAAGAGTAATAGCCATGTTACAAACAAAAATCCTGAAATTCAAGCATCAGCATTCAGTAAGGTGAGTGTCTAATAGAGTGGGATACTAGTTGCACTTGTTAATAACCATTGCCACTGCAGAGTAGTGAATGTCAGTTGAAAATAGAACAATGATGCTATGCTGCTAAAGACTTAGTAAAGAAAAATAAGGCATACAATGGTGTTCAAATAATGTATGAAGTGATCTATTTTAATGTTGAACAAAAAAATCTAATAAATGAAGGAATAACATATTTGAAGGCTGTCTTACATTTTCCTGGCCTGAAGATCTGGAATATTTTGGAAAAGAAGAAACTAATATTTGGGGTAAATATTTCAGGAAACATTTTGATGATAGTGAAGAAACATTTTCTTAAGTGAAGAAATTGCAGCGATAATAGTGAAGAAACATTTTCGTTCACCAAGTAAATTTGGTGAACGAGTAATAATGAGTTCAAAGTTGCGGAGAAGCAATTAAATATACAAGATCTTTATGGAAAAACAGTGTAATAAGAACAGGTTTCCATTTCTATCAAAACTGCTTGAAGTTGTGGTCATTATACCAGAAAGTATGCTGCCATGTGAATGAGGTTTTTGTTAAATGAGTCTAACAAATGAGAAACTGAGTTCATTAATCAATCTCTCCATCCTGAATGATTTATTGATGATACATATGAATGGCTCCTCTCTGCAGGACTTGAAACACTGAAGACACATGAAGTCCTTATGTACAGTGAACGGTGAGTACTAGTGGCATGCATTTTAAACCCACATTGAAAGGACAGGATATTTCTGTATAATTACATGTAATGTATGGTAAGAATTAAAAAATGTGTAACTTTATTTTGTCATCACAACATTTAGTTTTAAAAAAACATCACTTATAACCAGTGCTTTTTTTCTGGAAAAAAAGGTGCCGTACTCACCATAAAGATGTTATTACAGCAACTTCCACAGTTTTAACATATCCTCCGATATACCATCATTGTCTCTAGATCGATTCATGCTTTTGGTATCAACTATAGAATGATGACCTCGGAGCAGCCATGAGTCCACATATTTGCTAGGGTTGAACTGAGTGAACAACAAGGTCCTACTATCCTGATGAACATCAGTGCGGAAGTTGTCCATACAAGCAGATATGACTAGATGAAGTTACTATAAGATTCATCTGAGAGAAACTCCTTTCACATTGACTGGAAGATATTGCAATTGTGTCCACAGGTGTGCTTTAGAGGAAGCAGTATGTTCGGGGCTTTATTTTCTTGAAGATATTCACAGAAACCATGAACTGCTTTTCTTTCATTTAAGCGAAATTTGTGTGCTAACTTTTTAATTTCAGCTTCACCAAATGTCAGATGCTTCCCAGGATTTTCTGGCCAATACTTGGAATCTAAAATCTTCACACATTCAGGAAAATCAGCATCATCTCCTTCAAGCAGATGCTTTCCAAAAGCTTCTTTCAGACTTTTATAGAAAGCAGATGAACTTATTGCAGTACTGTGTCTTTCATTTTTGTGGAGCTTAATCCCTTTGAACTTTATGTTCTTCTGACTTTGAAGAGAAATACTGTAGCACGGACCAGAATTTTAATTCTTTCTTTGAAAAGTTGAACTGTATTCTTTATCTTCCTGTCTGCTTTGTACAAGTCAATATTTCTCTCTTGTAAATCTAGACTTAGTTCATTAAGTTCTTGGAGAGCATCACACATAAGGCTCAAATCAAGAACAAACTCGCATGACGTTACTTTTCTTAAAAGGCCCTCATAAAGAAAGCAATCTGTTTTGCTTCTTCTGCCTTCAGAAAGTGATGAACGAGGGCTTCAAAGTCTTGCCACACACTGCAGAAACAGTGCGAAAGCTAGATGCAACCCAGCAAGTGCTTAAAATTCTGCCAATTTTAAGAAGTTGAAGTTCTAGAGTCACTTTACATTCCTGTAGTTCCCTAGCATTCTTAGGTGAAGCATGATAAGTCACATAAATTTTGTCCATGAAACTCTTAAAGTGATTCACTCCTGCAACATTGTTCACTGTGTCACTAACAGACAATTCAAGGCGATGGCTAGCACAATGCCAGAAAATAACACTAGGAAACTTCTCTTGAATTAGCCTCCTTACATCTTCACGCACACCAAACAACACAGCTGCACCATCACAAGTTACATACAATAAATACTCCTTTAAGTAATCTTCAGATAATCCTAAACACTGAAGAAGACTAATTAAAGAGTTTAGAATTCCTCTAGCAGTTACATCTGATAATTCAATCAAATCTAGGAAAAGACTCACAGGAGCCAAAAGTTCTGGAAGAATTACACAAACAATAACAATCAATGTTGTTGTGTTACTCACAGTTGTCGATTCATCAATAAGTAACGATATTTTGTTCTTGAAGTTCACTATTATTGTCTATTAATATTTTTATCATTTCATTTGTGATATGGCTTACAATGTTAATGCAAGCATTTGCAGAATGAAGAATATATATCCCATGTCTAGGCCATTAAGTTCATGCAATTTTTTTCCGTCTAGGGAACAGGTATGGGTTTCCCCCCCCCCTGCCACTTTTTACATGGAAAATTATGAAAACAAGTCATAGACTCAGCCCCTCTCAATTTCATGTAATTTTTTTTTCATCTAGGGAACAGCTATGGGTCCCCCCCCCTCTTGCCAATTTTTACATGGAAAATTATGAAAACAAGTCATAGACTCACCCCTCTCAAACTTTCTATCTGGCTAAGATATGTAGGTGTGTTCTCTATTTGGCCTCATGGCCTAGGCACATTAGACTCCTGCCACAGTCACTGCAGTAGTAGCCTACATCCAAGAATCCAATTTATTATGGAAAAGGAAAATAAAAATAGTTTACCCCTCCTAGACACCTGAGTAACGCGCCCTCCAAATGATAACATTTCCTTCATTATATATAGAAAACCTACTCACACAAGCAGATACATTCGAAAACTCTCCCACCACCCCTCTCAACAATATGGCATTACTGAAACTTTAACCAATGGAGCCCACAATCTTTGTTCAAGTAGAACCTCCTTTTCAACCGAAAGAGCCACATACACAACAAAATAATCAGTTCCTCTCCCATTCCCCAGCCATCTCTTCAGAAGGATTTCAGAAATGCCATCACCATACCCTACATCCATGGCATATCAGAAAAAAATAGCCAGGTCCTTGAAAAAGTACAACCTCCACACAGTGTTTAAGTCCCACCATAAACTTATCCATTCTACTAAGGATAAGCTCCCTCCTCTCTCAGTGCCTGGAGCTTATAAAGTACCATGTTCCTGCAAGCTGGCTTACTTCAGACAGACAGGTAGATGAGCAACCATCTGATTAGAAGAACACAAATCATACATCTGCAATCATGACTATGGTCAATCTGGCCTTGCAGACCATGCTTTGAATACAACCTACAGGATCTCCCGGGAAAAAAAAACACCATGCTCCACCATAGTAAATTCAAAAAAGAAAGACTGTTTTTAAAATCTGTGGCAGCACTCAGAAACTGACCAAATTTAAATAAATATAGTTGCATAAAACTACCAAATTTGGGAAACATTAATTATCAGAGATCCAACTTTACATCCTAGGCCACCTACAAAAGCCCATAGAGCGCACACCACCCAGACAGAACTTTAGAGTCACCTACGTGTTTCATTTACTATTGTGTTGTATTTGAGTGTGTGTTACAATCTCTTGTCTTGTCAGATGTCATCTCCTTCCTGGAGGTTGAATACCATAAGCTTCCACCATATACAGTTTTGTGCTTCTCTTTTACATTCTTCATAGGACAAAAAGGTCCAGTCCTTAATATTTCCCATCCAATCTGTTCTTTGTCTTCCTCTTCTTTTTTCTTGAATCAATTAATGTTTCCTTCTAGGAATGTTTTTTGTAGGGATTCATGCCTTAGTATGTGACCAAGGTAGGTGGTTTTCCTTTTCTTAATGGTTTTCAATAGAGTCCTATCTTCTCCAATCATCTCTAATATTTCTAAATTAGTTTTACTGGCAGTACATAGGACTCTAAGAATTCTTCTGAGGAACCACATCTCAAACGTTTTTAGTTTATTTTCACAATATTTTGATATTGTCCAGGTTTCTGCTCCATATAGCAGTGTTGACCACACGTTGCATTTGCACAGCCTAATTCTTGTTTTTGTGTGAATTTCCCTTGAGGTTAGAATGTTTTTCATGCTAATGATGATCTAGCAATTTCTATTCTTCTTACTATTAAAGAACTATTGTAACACAATAGTTCTTTTGTAATCCCTGAAGATGTCTCAGTGACTGAGATGAAATATTGGAAGTATTAAAAGCAGTTTTAATCCTTTCCTAGTGCTGTACATATTCTATTAAACCTCCAACATGATGTTCTCACAGCACTTAAGCCTCAATTCATGGAAAAATTACTTTTTGGTATAAGACCTAATGCAGAAAGTCAGGGAAACTAAATTATCAAGGGAGAAATAGGAAACGTGTGTGAAAGTTTAGAAATGGTATGCAAACATGATAAAGATATGAATTTTTTTGAACAAGGTCATGTATATGTGAAGGGGTGGAAAAACATGCTTCAGGTCCAGACCTTTTAAGTATGTCTTGGGAGATAAAAGAGAAAGTTTTACAATTAGGCCATACAAATTGCATATCTAATTATAAGAATAGGCTAGGTGGTAATTTATTATGTCTATACAGAAATACCAGGAGCACCAGAAACAAAAGAGTTAGGTTCATTGCTTTATTGAATATGATGTGGCCTAAGATTGTTGGCATTAGTGAAACCCGGCTATCAGAATCAGATAAGGTAACTGGATTCGAGTGTAATGGGTATACTATTTTTAGGAATGACAGAAGAGATAAGAGAGGAGGAGGGGATGGATATACTAATGATATCAGATTACTTAAATCCAGTTAGGGCAGAAACACAACAAAACAATGATGGCAATAATGTACCATGTAGTGGCGCATTTGAGTCTATCTGGTGTGAACTGAAGGTTAACAGAATGAAATATATAGTGGGGTGTTGCTAGAGATTCAGTTGCAGGGGACAAAGAAATGCATCGTCAATTCACCCTTATAGGTACCAAATGAGTGATCATGATGGGTGACTTTAATTTTCAAAACATTATTTGGGTAGAAGAGAAATCTCATAAAAAAGAAGAGGAATTTATTAAATTGTTGTGAGCCAACTTTCTCAAGCAGCATGTAAAAGAAGGAACTCGAGGTCAAAGAGTGTTGGATTTGCTCATAGCATCAGAAGGAGTCTCTGTTAAGAAAATTATACCACCAGTTAGTGGCAGTGATCATGCTGGGGTTTCTTGGGAAGCATCTAATTGTATTGATGCTCTGATTAAAACAGGTTACATTCTGAACAACAAAGCTGGAAATTATGATCACATTAGGAGAATACTGTCTTTGGTTCCATGGTATCAGTTACTGAATGGGAAAAATGTCAGCAATGCATGGGAATTTGAAAAAGTGCTTACATGAAGTGGTATCTGAATGTATCCCCAGTGTTCGAAGAACAAATATGTTAGGAGTGAAATGGATGTGCAACCTTATTAAGCAAGAGATCCACTTGAAGAGAAACACAAGAAGATGATGTGGAAATAATATTGTGAGAAAAAGATGAGAGAAGTTATGAAATATACAAAACTCAGGCCAGAAAAGTAACAAGCATTGTGCAGAAAGCTAAATTGGAATATGAAAAGAAATTGGCGATGTAAGCAAAAGGCTATCTAAAAGAATTTTATCGATATGCTGCTAGCAAAAGAAAGAACGAATGTGCAAGAACAACTTCATTGAATGCAGATGCTACTCTAGTGTCGAAAGCTAATGATATTGTTCAATTAATGAGTGATCACTTTACTAAGATATATCAACCTGCGTAAGAATTTGTCTAAAGGAACATATAGAATATCAGCCTGTTTGCTAAAAGAATGTTCAGCTGAATTGAATCATTCTTGAGCTGAAATCTCAGTTCAGGAATGATACCACAGGAATGTATGATGGTTCGACTGTACAAAGGCAGTGCAAAAACTGACAAGAAAGGAGCAGTATGGGTTTAATAAAGAAAGGTGACGTTTTAGCAATTTGCTCATATATTATAACAATGGTACATTTGATACGTTGAGTTGGATAAATGGTACGCTGAGTTGGATAAAGGGAATAGAAACACTATGATAATGTTTGATTTTTCTAAGGCATTTGATAGGATACCACACAAAAGGCTGTTGCATAAACTGGAGATTATGGGATTGGAATATAAATTCTTGACTTGAATCAGGGGATGGCTGACAGACACATCAAAAAGTTGTATACAGTGGGTGTGAATCTGCCAGATTTATTGGTGATCAGTGGTGTACTTCAGGGTACAGTCCTTGGGCCATTATTGTTCAATCTATACATTAATGACATCAGGTAGGATCTAACATCAGATGAGCAACTGTTCGCTGATGATATGAAGATAGGTAGGACAATCAGGGATGCTACTGATATTCAGCACTTGCAAAATGATTTGAATAGGCTGGAAATTAGGGCAAACGAAAATGGCCATCAGTTTAACGTTAGTAAGTGTAAAGTTATGCACTTTCCTGTGATTAGAGTTCCACTGGCATATATTATATTAGCAGCATTATGCTACAAGGAACTGACAAGGGAAGGAATCTTGGCATATTCGTGGATAGGAATTTGACCTTCAACGGTCACATAGCAAAAGTTGCAAATATAACTCAGAGAATAATTGTAATGTTAAAGCGAACATTGACATCTAAGGATAAGGAAATCATTTTTCTCTTCATATCAAGTTTTCACCTCTTACTTGATAAGACCATACCTTGATTATTGTGTACAGATTTGGTCTCCCAGATTCCAAGGGGATAAAGAAGCTGTGGAATGGGTACAAAGAAAAGTTACAGAAATTATATTCCGATTATGGGATTTAGATTATGTGGATTACAGACTCTGATTAACAGGAGAAAGAGGGGTGATATGAGAGGTCTATAAAACCTTTGAATGCGTGCTAAGGGATATTATTATTATTCAGGCTCCACAGAAACAAAAGACTCATCGTGGGAGGTCCTTCCTAGGAAACAAAAAGTATATCATTCCACTCCTTGAACTCACCGATCGTTCTTGCTCTCACCACTCTATCAGGCAATGCATTCCACAGTTCAACCACCCTCCATGCAAAGAAACCACTCCTCACTCTCTTGCTCACAGCTTCCTTTCATAACTTCCAGGGATGGCCCCTTGTCATTGCTCCTTCCTGCTGTTCCACTAAGCAAAAGAACTCCACAGTGTGAACCTTGTAACTACCACTCAACAGTTTAAAGGTCTCAATCATATCACCTCTCCTCCTATCTACCAAACTCGGCAGTCCACATTCCCTCAGCCGATCCTCATAACTAACAGTGTACAGTATTGAAACCATCTTTGTTATCTGCCTCTGTACCCTTTCCACAGTTAATTTATCCCCTTCAAAAACCTGGGGACCAAATTTAAGAACAATAGTCTAAGTGTGGTCTGATCAGGGTCTTATACAATGGAACAATAACGCTTTTATCTGTGCAGGTCAGGGTCCTTCTCAGTATTGCATCAATCCTCTGGGTTACCTTCACTACCTTTGCAATATGTTCCGTGAATTTCAGTTTTCTATCAATTATCATCCCCAGATCTTTTGTCCCCACTACTTCCTCCAGCACAGCTCCTCCAATCGAGTACGCAGACTCCCATCGATGTATCCCAAACTTAAAGATTTTACATTTTGCTGCATTAAACTGACATCTCCATTCGTTTGTCCATCAGTCGAGTTTATTCAAATCCTCTTGTAGCACTGCCACATCTGCACTATTACTAATAACCCTTCCCAGCTTCACATCATATGCAAACAACTAAATATTCCCTCGCAATCAGTGGTGTAGCTAGAGCTTTTGTCACCCCTCTCAATACACACCAAAAATACTACAAAAAGTCAAAACGACATATAGGGAAATAAATTAAAACACTGTTCAAAATTAAGTGGATATTGAATACCACATTATTTACCACATTGTTGGCTCTTATTTCAGTAATTAAAACACTGTGTTTATTTTTGAAGCAAAACTTTAATTTCAACATAAAATGTTATTTTTCTTGCTTTTCTGTTAGCAAAATCATTGGTGACATTGGTGAAGTCTATTTCATTATAATGTAGGTAATTCTTAATCAATTTTAATTTAGAAAAAATCCTCTCACAACTAGTAACACTTACAGCAAATGTGAGAAAAATTCGCAGTAGTATTACAATATTTGGAAATGAGTTCTCCAGACTGTATTTTAGAATTAACTGCAAAAGTTCAAAAAGGTTCAAAGTGCCGGCTAGAACGGACTGCCCCCTCCATCCACCCCAGCTACGCCTCTACCTGCAATCCACTGACAATGTCATTTATATAAAGGTTAAGCAATACAGGTCCCAGTACTGAGCTCCATGACCACTTGTAACCTTCTGCGTCCTTGATATTGCTCCACCATTAGACAACCAATCCTGAACCCAGTTGACTAACCCAACATCTAAACCCATGTGCTGAAACTTAAGTATCAGCTTATCATGTGGCACCCACATGATAAGCTGATACTTAACGTATACTGATACCACAAATGCCTTTGCAAAATCCAAAAAAAAATGGCAGTATATGCCTTTCCCTCATCAACTGCACCTTATCTGATACAATTTTCTGTTATGTGGAGGGTGGGGAAGAGAACATAGGGAGCATCCATGGAAGTTAAGTTTGTTTACAGTCAAGAAAGGGGTAAGAGCTAGTTTTTCTACAGAGCAGTGAGTGAGTGGAAGAGTTTGTCTTTAGGGGTAATGAGTGCATCTAGTGTGAATAAATTTAAGGGAAGGTATGACAGCTGGTTTGGGTGATTTATAGTCTCCCTGGAGGTCTCAGATAATAATAATATTGTATTCTCCTCATCCATTACATTTTATTTTTACACACTGATTGTTTGCTTTCATGTTCATTCATCTTGCTAATATGCTATTTATTGGCATAACTCTTAATATACAGTTATGAGCTCCTTGTGTCAGATTTTTCCATAATCAACAAATTCACTCTACTTGTTTCCATACACTATCTCTTATTTCCAACCCACATTCTTATAACTAAAACATTGATAAGGTGCCACATGAGAAGCTGATATTTAAGTAACAGCACATGGGTTTAGATGTCGGGTTAGTGAATTGGATTGGTGATTGGCTGTCTAACAGGTATCAGAGTTGTGTATGGATGAAGGAGGCAGACGGTTACAAGTGGGATCCAATAGGGCTCAGTACTGGGACCTGTATTGTTTAACCTTTATATCAATGACATTGTCAATGGACTGCAGGGGGATATTTAGTTTACAGATGATGTGAAACTGGGAAGGGTTATTAATAATAGTGCAGATGTGGTGGTCCTTCAAGGGAATTTGAATAAACTGGACATATGGGCAAATGGATGGGAATTTCAGTTTAATTCAGCTAAAGTCTTAAAGTTTACACTGATGAGATACATTGATGGAAGGCTGCATACTCTGTTAGAAAAACTGTAAAGCCCTGATCAGATCACACCTGGACTTCCGTGCTCAAATTTGGTCTCCAGGATTTGAAGAAGATAAATTAACCTTGGAAAGGGTGCAGAGACAGATACCAAAAATGATATCAGGAATGTATAATGTTAATTATGAGGATAAACTGATGGAATGTGGACTGCAAAGTTTGGTAGACAGAAGAAGAAGAAATGTGATATGATGGAGACATTTAAACTGTTCAGAGGTAGTTACAGGGTTGATAATGGTGGAATTCTTTCATTTGGTGGAACAGGGGAAGGGAACAAGAGGTCATCCCCAGAGGTTGCGAAAAGAAGTTGTGAATAAGAGAGTGAGGAGAGGTGTGACAGACTTTGTGCTTTCTAAGATAAGCCTCACACGATTAATCTTGTGATTCGATGGGGGTCATCAATCATAATAATAAAATTTCCCATGAGAATCTCCTTCCTTTTGCATGCCTAACTAACTTGTCTAAACATTTTGAAATCAATGCTCCCCATATTTAATGGTCCATAACAACATCCTATTAGATACGTATACATACATACATATTCTAGGCCCTCCATTCCTAATTGGGTTGGGGGGGGGGCAACAGCTGCAAGAGGAACTTCCAATGGTCACAATCCTCTGCCACCAAGCTCAGGTGTTCTGGTGGGATCCCAAACCTGTCCAATCAAGGTTTTGGATATAATCTATCCAGCGAGTCCTTGGACTTCCATGAGGCCTCCCACTCTGGCTTGGCAAAGAGGGCCTGCTGAGGGAGCCTCTCTTGTGGCATTCTGACCAGGTGCCCGTACCAACGTAACTGTGATCTCTCAACACGGAGAAGAAGCGGTTGAGTATTGAGGGTTTCCCGAATTGCAGAACTTCTGACTGTCGAGTCTTGTCAGCCCCGCAACCCCTCGAAGGAACCTCATTTCAGCCGCTTGGATTCGTGTCCGCATTCTTTCAGTCATTACCCAACTCTCATGACCAGAGGTGAGGATGGGGACATAGACTGTATTGAAGACAGCCAGCTTTGCCTTCTGGCTTAACTGCAGCTTCAATACTACCAAACGGCCAAGCTCCTACAATATTGAGCTTGCTAAACCATTTCGAGTATCTAGCTCTACGTCCCATTTTTCATCATTCATGAATATGGACCCAACGTATTTAAACTTCTCCACCTGCCTCATTGGGACTCCACTTACAAGTAGAGTGCACTGGGATGGTTGTCATGAGACCACAAATGTTTCAGTTTTGGCCACACTGATCTTCATTCCGGCATCTGCACAAACAGCTACAAACCTATCCAGGGTCCGCTGGAGGTCATCTGTGGAAGAGCTAAGCAGAACTAGGTCATCTGCAAAAAGAAGACGTCCAAAGCTACATCTTCCAATTCTGACACACTCACTGCCTCGGCTGTGCCTATCAATCCAGTCCATAAATATTATGAAAAGGAGGGGTGACAGAACATACCCTTGGCGGAGGCCAACAGAGACTGCGAAAGGTTCAGACTTTGTGCTGTTTACCCTGACACAAAACTCTGGGCATTCATACAGGGAATAATGGCAGCTAATAGTTGGCCATCCACTCCATACTCCTGTACTACTTGCCAAAGCTTATCCCGAGAAACCCGGTCATATGCTTTTTCCAAGTCCACAAAATATGTGTAGACATTCTTGGCATATTCCCAAGATTTCTCAACGACTTGCCTTAAAAGTTAGGATTTGGTCAGTTGTGCTTCTACCAGGACGAAAACCACATTGTTCTTCCTGGAACTTGGACTCAACTATGCTCCTACATTGTCTTTCCAAGCACCTAGCATACACTTTCCCAGGCAGGCTGAGCAGAGAGATGCCAAGATAGTTACTGCAATCCTTCTGGTCTCCCTTCTTGAAGACTGGTATTATTATACCTGTCTGCCATTGCTTTGGTGCTGCTCACCCAGATATCCAAGCAGCCTGACACACTCGAGTCAGCCAGAGAACATCATATTGATTTAAGGCTTTTAGCATTTTGGGCCGAATTTCATCATCGCCAGTAGCCTTATCCGATTTTAGCGATTTTATTGCTAAATGCACCTCTTCTGCTATGAGACTAGTCATTGCCCCGAACTGCACCTCTTGGATATCCACAACTGCTGGGCCGCCTGGGTTAAGAAGGCTCTCAAAGTATTCCCTCCATCTGTGGAGGATATCCTTCTCGGTTGCTAAAAGTTCACCATCAGAGGCCTTAATAGACCTTGCTGTGCACGATTTCCTCCCTCGAAGGCAGCGGATGGTCTGCCAAAATACTTTGTTTGCATTTGCATAGGATGAGTCTAATCTTTCTCCAAAGGATTCCCAAGCCTTCCGCTTTGATGTCTTTATTGCCTCAGCATACAACTAATGCATCTCAGGTGAACTGACCCTAAGCCATGTTAGGTAGGACTCCTTGGTTCCACCAAGGTGTCCTTTTCTCACTGCCCGTTGCCATGCCGAGCCGCTTTCTGCCACAGCATGAGAGTGCAGAGGTAGTGACAGCTGTTCTGAACAGCTTCCACTCCTCCTCAACATCTGCAGAATGCTCGGGAATCTCTTTAAAACTGGAGGAAATGTCATCTGCAAAATTCTTCCTCACAGCCTCATTTTCCAATGCCTCCCATTTCACGCAGTATAGCTGTTTAGGCCTACTAGTGTTAATGGTAGCATCTGGTTTCTGAAGCTGTAGAGTGCACACAACAAGGTGGTGGTCAGTTGACAGTTCTGCCCCTCTTCTCACATGAACGTCCAACACTGAGGAAAA